>NC_086010.1:5232500-5532500 GCF_030014385.1 Trichomycterus rosablanca | reverse complement strand
ACAGCACCTCTCTGTCAGTTTTTTTTCTTTTCTTTTTATTATTACTGCATGTTTATAATAAAATTCCGAGTCCTTTTGATTATACAGTTCACTGATTAATTACTGCACAGTTTGAAGAATATTGGTGTACTCTTTTATTTTACTATATTAAGTTCTCTGGTTCAGATTATATGAATTAAATGTTAAAAGAAAAGCAATAATTTAATTCAATCCAAACACAAGAAGAACACATTTGCATTTGTATTTCAAGAAAATACACTTACATAAATATATATTGTGATGCACATCAGTGTACTACTTATTCTAATAGCTTTTTTTAATTCAATTAAACAAGTCAATTTTAGAATCTGTTTCTGATAAGTACATGAATTAAGCCACAACGTTTCAGTGACTGTGTTTACATGCAACGATTTTCTCCAGTCCAATCGAATTCATTCTGATTATAAATGAACTCTAAGGTGTTTATATGTACACACTACGATCCAAAATGACATGGGACAGTGGTAACCTAGTTGGTAGAGTTTTGGGCTATTAACCGAAAGGTTGAGAGTTTGAATCCCAGCTCTGCCATGCAGCCACTGTTGGGCCCTTGAGCGAGGCCCTTAACCCTCTCTGCTCCAGGGGTGCCGTACAGTAGCTGACCCCAGCTTCCAAAACGAGCTGGGATACGTGAAGAATGAATTTCGTTGTACTGTACACTATACTGTATATGTATATATGACAAATAAAGGCATTCATTCATTTATTCATCAAATATACAGTGTATCACAAAAGTGAGTACACCCCTCACATTTCTGCAAATATTTCATTATATCTTTTCATGGGACAACACTATAGACATGAAACTTGGATATAACTTAGAGTAGTCAGTGTACAACTTGTATAGCAGTGTAGATTTACTGTCTTCTGAAAATAACTCAACACACAGCCATTAATGTCTAAATAGCTGGCAACATAAGTGAGTACACCCCACAGTGAACATGTCCAAATTGTGCCCAAATGTGTCGTTGTCCCTCCCTGGTGTCATGTGTCAAGGTCCCAGGTGTAAATGGGGAGCAGGGCTGTTAAATTTGGTGTTTTGGGTACAATTCTCTCATACTGGCCACTGGATATTCAACATGGCACCTCATGGCAAAGAACTCTCTGAGGATGTGAGAAATAGAATTGTTGCTCTCCACAAAGATGGCCTGGGCTATAAGAAGATTGCTAACACCCTGAAACTGAGCTACAGCATGGTGGCCAAGGTCATACAGCGGTTTTCCAGGACAGGTTCCACTCGGAACAGGCTTCGCCAGGGTCGACCAAAGAAGTTGAGTCCACGTGTTCGGCATCATATCCAGAGGTTGGCTTTAAAAAATAGACACATGAGTGCTGCCAGCATTGCTGCAGAGGTTGAAGACGTGGGAGGTCAGCCTGTCAGTGCTCAGACCATACGCCGCACACTGCATCAACTCGGTCTGCATGGTCGTCATCCCAGAAGGAAGCTGATGCACAAGAAAGCCAGCAAACAGTTTGCTGAAAACAAGCAGTCCAAGAACATGGATTACTGGAATGCCCTGTGGTCTGACGAGACCAAGATAAACTTGTTTGGCTCAGATGGTGTCCAGCATGTGTGGCGGCGCCCTGGTGAGAAGTACCAAGACAACTGTATCTTGCCTACAGTCAAGCATGGTGGTGGTAGCATCATGGTCTTGGGCTGCATGAGTGTTGCTGGCACTGGGGAGCTGCAGTTCAGTGAGGGAAACATGAATTTCAACATGTACTGTGACATTCTGAAACAGAGCATGATCCCCTCCCTTCAAAAACTGGGCCTCATGGCAGTTTTCCAACAGGATAACGACCCCAAAAACAACCTCCAAGATGACAACTGCCTTGCTGAGGAAGCTGAAGGTAAAGGTGATGGACTAAACCCAATTGAGCACCTGTGGCGCATCCTCAAGTGGAAGGTGGAGGAGTTCAAGGTGTCTAACATCCACCAGCTCCGTGATGTCATCATGGAGGAGTGGAAGAGGATTCCAGTAGCAACCTGTGCAGCTCTGGTGAATTCCATGCCCAGGAGGGTAAAGGCAGTGCTGGATAATAATGGTGGTCACACAAAATATTGACACTTTGGGCACAATTTGGACATGTTCACTGTGGGGTGTACTCACTTATGTTGCCAGCCATTTAGACATTAATGGCTGTGTGTTGAGTTATTTTCAGAAGACAGTAAATCTACACTGCTATTCAAGTTGTACACTGACTACTCTAAGTTATATCCAAGTTTCATGTCTATAGTGTTGTCCCATGAAAAGATATAATGAAATATTTGCAGAAATGTGAGGGGTGTACTCACTTTTGTGATACACTGTATGTAGAGTACAGTACCACTTAGTGTGCACGTTACCATGACAACAGGCATCACGTGAGTCCAGTCCGAGGAAGAGGAGCATCAGGACGTTACCTGAGTGTTCAGTTGGTGTGTTTTTATTTGTTTATTAAAGACGGGGTGAGAGGAAGATGTCTTGCAACATTCTTGTAAAGTTTGCAGAACAAATTGTCTCTTCTGTAGAAGTTTTATGCTCCCACCATGTTGAATTTTGTAATATTCTGCTTTGACGCAAATTCACTTGGATGAATGGATGGATGGATGGATGGATGGATGGATGGATACTTGATTGATCCCGGAAAAAATTAAAGCCCCAGTAGCATTTTACAGCAGTTAAAGGAACACACTATAAAATAAAAAATCATCAATACAAATTTACAAAGCTACCTCATCATTTTAACCTTTGGCTCATACATGGTATAAGGCACTATATATATATAATATGCCTGGTAGGTGGTGCCAACTGCCTTCTAATATACACACAACCTCACAAATGCTAATTACTGGCAAAACTCCCTCACTTGTATTAAGTAATGTATTGAGAAGAAAGAAATGTATATTCTTCCACCAAGAGAGCAGCTCCTACTTGATAAACTAAGAATCTACAATCAAATGATCAGAAATGATGTAAATGCTGTTCTTTATTTTATGTTTCTTTATTATAAAGAAAGCAGAGACAAAAAGGAGGAAGGGGAAACTCAAAATGCTTCTTTGTACCACCAGATGGAAGCATTTACTGAACAGTGACGTGTCTCATTTTTTTGTTTTATAAAACTAAATCAAGAATCATTTATGGAAGGAATAACATTTACTACTCTGTACACCAATTCATCGCCTGTTTGCAGGGTGACAGAGTATCCACCTAATTTCTGATATCCATATGCTTTTGGATGAACTCTGTGTGTGTGTGGGGGGGGGGGGGTATTTATAGTTATACAATGATGCTGCTTCTGATGATTTTGCAAGTGTCAGAAATTTTGTGTCAGAAAAAAGGACATATTTATTCAACAAAGCAACTGTGTAGGTGATGTGTAAATGTGTAGGAGATTATTTAGGCTGTAATGCAACCAGCTTTGTGACTGAATTTTCTAAGTATAAAAACATTTGTGTATTTTTAAAGCAGGTTTTATGAATTTGAATAGAAACAGTTATGCATATAAAAATATGTGGAAACTTTAGTAAATATTCATAATGTTTTATGGCCATATCATTAATTCAAAGCCTTCAACACAAATACATGAAATGAATCAGGATTAATCATGTCTACTCTTGACCTTTCTGTACCTACAGCCATTTGCATTTTTCTTTCCATTTCACCCTAAATCATCCTAAATCGTATGTCATATTATTGACTATTTATAGTAAAAAAAAAGCCATTACTATAAATACAAAATATACAGATGACATCAAAAACCTGAGATGTGGGGTAAAAAGTTTAGGGCCAGTTACATTTAGAGATCTGATATACAGAATCATCAATGACAAGTTCCATGATGTTTAAAATGTTTTTTTTTAATATGGAACGTTCCTAAATCATCTCAAATTTAGTCTGTGAGAGAAACAAAATGCAACCAGCTTTTAATACTAAACACACACACGCACACACACACACACACACTATATTGCTGAAAGTATTTAGACACCCATCCTAATTATCAAGTTTAGGTGTTTCAAACACACCCGCTGCTAAAAGGTGTATAAAATCACTTGATAACTATTATGCCTGACTGGACTCCTGTACATGGGTGTGGTCCCTGAAAACAAGCCTAAGCACCTTTGTGATCGATTGAATTTGCACTACATTCTAGACTGGATATTGTGAATATAATAAGTGATATTTGAAATGTTACATAGGAGAAATCTAAGTAAAGTATATATCAGTATATGTTGTAAGCATAATGTACATTATATATTAGATAATGTTTGTATTTCTTGTAAATGTATATATAATTTAATGTATACTCATAATGTATGTATATATGTGTGAACACAGGGCTGTAGGGACCTTACACATGCATTTGTATCCTGTACTTCAAATCTCTACCTGTGTGACTTTATAATAAACAAAAATCACACGTTTTAATATTACAAAATACATGCATACATTCTACAGAGTAAGTTTATAATAATATAAAAATAACTGGCTTGCGTTTGTTTGCTGGTGTTTATTTTTAACATCATTTTTACAGCAGGTTTTTATTAACCGTAGAAAGATCTCTATGTTTGAAGACATGTTTTCACAGCCCTATTAAACACGAGGCAGACAGTAATTTGTGCATCAGGCAGATGCAGAACGATGCAAGATGCCAGCGTCGGGCACAGGATGGCACAGCTCGACAGAGATGAGGCGCGGGCTCCAGTCGGCATCTGCACAAGCAGAAAAGCCTTTAATCGCAAAGATAGTGGCAGAGTGCGCGTAACACTCCCTCGATTTTAATGCAGTTTTTAATTGGATAGAGGCCCATTATTTTCCAATACAGAAGGGGCAGTGAGGCACGTAAAGCTCTTGAATATTTTTTCGCCGAATCGTGTTCGACAGCATAATGATTAGCCGTGGCGCTGAATTTGCCTCCCAAAATGAAAAGCAAACTTCATGCAACGCGTAATTTAATTGTTTCCCCTTCACATGTGCCGCCTTTCATTGTTGGGAGCTTAACGTTTTGCTCGGGTCTGCTTAACCCTCACCAGGGCGCAATGAACCCCGGGATCTGGCACTTAGGCATGGCAAAAAAAAAAACACCCAAACATACCCATAGACGTGTGGTCTCAATCATAATGTGTTAATTGCTGGATCTGAAAATATCATAAACAAATGAATCAGTAAGTCCTGTCTGTCTAATTCAGCACAGTCTAGTAGAAATGTAAATGTATAACATGTTTATAGAAATATAACTTATATTTATTATATTTATTTATCACATTTTGGGAGGTTTTAATACATGGTACAGGTAATATGCAGCAAAGTATGCAGTAAAGATCCTGACTTTTAAATACAAATATAACTGTCATGTATGTATTTAATTAAATATTAAATAAAAATGGGCCCTCTTTGATTTTTAATTCAAAACCATCTCAAAACTAGCTGTTTAGCTTGTATTAACACATGTAATGCACACTCTAGTGGTCAATCTAGTGTGCACTACTGCTGGACACATGTTTACCTGATGTTTAAACACACTCACATGAAAAAAACATGCTTTACTTTTATAGTTATTGTTAGTTATTTACTTTTTTATAGTTTTATAGAAAGATCTCTGTTTAAAAACAAATTACTGTTTGTTTTATTGTGTTATAGAATAATATGTTTTAATAAGGAATTAATAAAAAAAATATATATATTTTAATAACAAATTACTGTTTTAATAATGAATAAATAATAAAATAATATATTTTAATAACAAAATAATGTATTATTTTGCGATCACAAATGTACCATTGCAAGATTTATTAGTAATTTTAGTCAGGATTGTGTTTTTTAGCTAAACTGATAATTATAGTTTTAATCACTACATAATACAAAAATGTAAATCCAAACAATAGTATTAAGTTTAAAATAATCATGCTTTAAAAATGAATTCTGATCTTTACATTGAAAGAAAGAGCCTTTTAAAGTTATTTTATTATTATTTTTATTATTATTATTATTATCATCAACATCTTAACCAAAATTGCAAAATTAAGTTTTAACTGAACAACATTTTGTCATTGACCTCTTTGTAAGACAATGACAACCTGTATTCTTTTTCAAAACGTTTCCAGTCAGTCAAATGAACACTTAAGGTCAGGCACCTATGTTGAACAGAATGCCTTGCTCACAATCAGTGTTTTAAATCATCCCAGGGGTTTTAACAGGGTTAAAGCCAAGGTTTTGTATAGTGTCTCACACCAATGATGCCTATGTGCACAGGCAATGGTCTCGTCCAAACTGTTACCACATATTTGGAGGCAACTGATATAAATAAGAGTGTATTTATGTGTATATTTTACAAAATATTTGGTCTTAATTCAACCTGCAGAATTTAAAGTTCTGACTTTATTTATGCTGATTTCGTTATCACCCCCATTTCATTAAATGTATTGCCAACTAAAACCTTAAAATCATACAAACCAAAAGGCAACACAGCATTTAAGAGTATATTCTCTGCAAATAAATAACTGCAAAAAATTCCCATGTATTCCTTAATTCCTGTCTGTGAATGTCTTCTGATTCACTACAACCTTCATATGATGTACATGACTCAATTAAAGGATTAATAAACACATGCTAGATGATTATCACACACACACACACACACACTTATTGTCCTCCAGTCCCCTGCTGCACCACTCGTTTGATTTACCACAGCAATCAGATGTTTATTTAGAATTAATCTGTCTTGTTAATTAATTAGTACTTTAATGCTTTTCTTAGAACTGACTGCTGCTGGATGAGACTGAAAACAAAGTCGTAGTCAGGACAAATAATACAGATCCCAAATGATACTCTCAACCCATCTCTTATGTCCTGAACGGTTCTGGTTCCATTTCTGGAATGGTACCACCACTAGATGACACCCTCCCTCTCTCTCCTGGTCTCAGTTTGATTCCTTCGGTCTCTTTATCAGCCTCCGTCTTTGCACATAATCTTTGCAAATCATTTCGGCCATTGCGGTTTTTATTTTCGAGCTCTACAGTGTTTTCGGGGCCAAACAAGATATTCGAGAGACCTCGTGACACCCTCATTTGCGGATGCATTTCTGAAATGGTGCCGTTTTGAAAGGCAGAAAGGAATTGTGGGTCAGCGGGCCTTGGCAGTCGAAGCGGACAGCAATAACATCCTGTTTAGGAGAAGAAAGGCTGATATTTGAACTTATCGCCTCTGGATCAGAGAGGACATTTTTCTGTGTCTTAAGTTCTTCCTGGGGTTAAATTTTTTTATGTATTTTATTTTTTACACAGCTCGGCTCTTCCTCAAATGTCACCAAGGTGCAGAAAGACAGAAAAATGAAAGTAAGGAAGGGAAAGAGTCATACTTGGCAACTCTGTGCCAATTTGATCTCACAAAAAAAGGGAATTCTCAGTCGGTGAGAGTGGTTCATTAATTTTTATTTTCATACAAAGTACTCACACACCTAACCTTGTAATCAGTATGGTTGGGTTTGGCTACTTGGCTGTACCTGGCAGTGGTACCAAGCAGTGGAAAATTCACTATGTTTATAAAATAAATGTTTACCCATGGACTAAATGAACTGCACTTGTTTTTTGTGTCTTATTACAGAAGTAAATTTTTGAGTAATTATTTATTATAGGTGGCATATACAGCATAATGGTGCCATCAGACGATCCATGCTTTTGAGTCACTTGACATTTCTGACTCGTTCGATTGGATCCAGATAAATTCTTCAACATAACTGGTAAGAATCATTTTATTTAATTTCATGTCACTGCAATCATTAATCATGCCCCACACCTTAACCTTGATTGATTAAAAGGGGTGGAATGGTGGTGCAGTGGGTAGTGCTGTTACCTCACAGCTAGAAGTTCCTGGGTTCAGTTCCCACACTTTCTGTCTGAAGTTTGCATGTTTTCCTCATGTCTGAGTGGGTTTCCCCCTACAGTACAAAGATGTGTTTGTTTGTTTGTTTGTTTGTTTGTTTATTAGAATTTTAACGTCATGTTTTACACTTTGGTTACATTCATGACAGGAACAATAGTTACTCGTTACACAAGGTTCATCAGTTCACAAGGTTATATCAAACACAGTCTTGGACAATTTAGTATCTCCAGTTTACCTCACTTGCATGTCTTTGGACTGTGGGAGGAAACCGGAGCACCCGGAGGAAACCCACACGGATACTGGGAGAACATGCAAACTCCACACAGAAAGGACCCGGATCCCCCACCTGGGGGCGACAGTGTTACCCACTTAGCCATCGTGCCGCCCACAAAGATGTGTAAGTGAGGTGAATTGGAGATACAAAATTGCCAGTGATGAGGTTTAACATTGAATTTGAACTGATGAATCATGGGTAATCTGCAATGTATACTATCTGTCCTGTTATGAATGGAACATGATGTAAAACATGAAGTTAAAATAAATAATAAATAATTGATTAGTACAAGTTTTTGGAGGAGATGACTCTGTCAGTTGTACCCAGCTAGCCTGACAGTAAACGTGGTGGAAATTGAAATGTTCATAGGCTACAGATTATGTGTTATGTTCAGTTTGTGATCTATAAACAAAGACCACATTCCACCACATTTACTGCCCAAAATCTCCAATTCAGTCCTCTCTGATCTTCTAATAATGTTTTAGTCAGACTCTTGGTCAACCTCGACTCATTCTTACCATATATGGTAAGTCCAAAATGACCAATTAGTTTAGCAGTAGAGTTCACTATATGACCAGAGTATTTAAGCACCTGACCATAAACCTGATGAAGATCTCATTCCAAAATCATAGGGATTAACATCGAGCTGCTTTTCTGTTGTAAATAAACAAAAGAGAGAGTTTGTATCTATTCAGTCAAAAGAGCATTTGTCAGGCACTGATGTGTGACATTAAAGTCTGACTCACAGAGTTCTAGTTCATCTCAAATGTGTCCAATAGAGTTGATGTAATGGTTCTATGTAGGCCAATAAAGTTCCTCCACAGAAAACTAGGGATGTAACGATACACACTGGGTTCACAAAATAAATGAATAATACAAATAAAGAAAGTATTCTCACATAAATAAATTTGGCTGGAAAATTCCGAACCTGGCAACCCTGTAGTGTCGTCAACCAGGCGAGGTGAATAGCGCCAGTGCCCTCTACTGTTTAAATAGAATATCAATTCATTATACATTGTATACATTATACATGTAAACCGATTTGAATCGTTACACATGTGAATCGATTTTTAACTGTCTTGTGGTGCATCGTTACATCCCTACAGAAAACTCATCACAGCATGTGTTTATGTTTTTTGTCTTGTGCAAAGAGTCATGCTGGAACAGGAAAATACATTTTAAATAGTTGCCACAAATTGGAAGTGTACACCCGTTAACAGTGGTAGTAAGAAGTTCTTGAAACACCTGGGCTGAATAATTAAGAAGGGTGTCCACATACTGTATTTCTTTGTAAGCAGCTTAATTCTATTTAGCAATTTAATAGAAACACATTATAACTGATACGATCCTAACACATGCTCTGCCCTGCAGTTCCTGCTCCATTGTGTAAACACCATGTGATCATCTCTACATCTCGTTCTGTTGTTCTGCTCCCTCTGTTTGCATTACATTTCCCACCTCAGAGAGAAATGATTTCCTAATCTGCCTATCTTATCACTCCTGAAGATCTGCTCCGAGACACTCGACGTCTCTATAAACATGGAGATATTGAAAAGATGTGTGGAGATAGCCACGGGCTCTCAGTACCAAAAGACATGACAATGTGTTCACTGTACGGGGAACGTAAATCTCTTAACACGCAGCGACTGAGATCATTATCACTGTTATCATGGGGAGGGAGATTTACTGTTGTTTTCCACCTGTGTGAGAATGACATGATCTCTACTGTACGATCAAAAGTATGTGGACACATCTACTGATTACTACTCTTATACTATACTACACAATATTATACACTTTTAACTAATGCAACAGTTTAGGGAAGGCCTTTCTCTATTCTTGTGTACAATGTGAGGATTACAAAGACATAGTTTGACAAGTTTGTTGGGAAGGAACAACACCAATTAAACATAACCGGGATTTATTGGAACGTTAATAGCAAACAAGACCTTCTGAATTTATCAAAGACTGACCTCACAAACAATGTTTTTAATAAATGGCCATATTTCCAGGAAGAGAATTCCATTTTAGTGCCCATGGTTTTGGTATGGTATGTCCAATAAGATCAGGGTCAGATGTCTACATACTTTTAGCCATATTGTGTAAAGGGCCAAAAGTGGCTGCATGGCAGAGTTGGGATTCAAACTCTCAACCTTTCAACTGATAGCCCAAAGCTCTACCCAGTACCACTGTTCCATCACAGATGCCCACTAAGAAGGTCAGTCTTTACACGTCCATCAAGTGTTCATACCACACATTTGTATCCCATAACCCAGTCACATCAGCCCTACCCATAAAGGGGCCATGCCTAACATGCCCGCTCTGACATGTCTGCTTCTTTTTACCTTGCCTAGCAGTATCACGAACCGAGAGTCATGCACTGCTCGCCATTATAGGGCAGCTGTAGCCTAGTGGTTAAGGTACTGGTCCAGTAATCAGAAGGTTGCTGGTTCAAGCCTCACCACTGCCAGGTTGCCACTGTTGAGCCCTTGAGTAAGGCTCTTAACCCTCAATTGCTTAGATTGTATACTGTCACATCTGTAAGTCGCTTTGGATAAAGGCGTCTGCTAAATGTCGATAATGTAAACGTAAAACGTAATTTGCAGGCTCTCCATTTCTACACCAGCAAACAGAGGCCGCTATTGCAGCAGTAATGAGGATTCTCTTCGACCCGCCCTCCCGACAGATGCAGCCAATCACGTCTGCGTAGGCATTCTGCAAGTCAAAAGAGCTGAGAAATAAACCTCGGCTGCCCCAGGCCATTTTTTACATGTAAGAGAAGTTTTTGACTCTATGTTGTGCAGACCTTTAACTCACTTCTGAAAGCTTGTGATTGAGCTCTTCTTAACATGTCTAACCCTGGCATTACAGCTGAGTGATAATGGTGCCTGTATGCATGATAAAAATAAAAATAATATGGGATCGTCCGGTGCCGTCTTTGTCTCTTCACAGCTCTCGTACGCTAAACATTTTTCAGACCAGTGTGACACACAATAATCTGCATCTATTAGAATGGCATTGTAAACATGGATCTGAAAGGGCATTTAAATGTGTTTGCTTGTTGTGAGATGACCTTTAGCTCAGGATGCCAGTCAAGACTGTGTGTCACTTGCACATTAATTACTAATCCGTCTCTGACTAGCATAGTAAGCTTACAGAAGTTCCACCTGTATGAGATTTTTCTTCACACTCTCGAATACGAATGGCCAGAAGTATGTGGACAACACTTTTAATGAGCAACACTCCTATCTAACAGGTTCAAAAACATTCATACAGACAAGATATACCTTTATGAAAACAAGTTCAACCCTGCTAGAACTGCCCTGGTACTGTAAATGTGATTCTGTAAATCTGAAACATTTAGGAACAACAACAGCTCAGCTGTGAGGTCCTGAGCCACATGATTCAACAGAACTGAACTGTGTCAAAGTAAATAAAATATATTCCTGAGTCCATGCACTGATATTTTTTACTGTAGCATTTAGTATAATCTAAATCTAAAACTTTTTTTTTAAGTGACCCACATTATGTCCATGATTTTTTATGCCACCCAGGCAACACAAACAACGCATCTTACAATCTGGTCCCACTGAGGTTTACATAATGTAACATAAAGCTTCCACAAAAGAGCGTTAATGTACAAGTTTATTAAATTATTAATATTTTTCTCTGAAACGGCTGCGACCCATGGTTTAAAAAAAACCTGATCTAGGCGCCCAGGTGGCGCAGTGGAAAATTCTGCTAGCACACCAGCACTGGGATTCTGAACTTCCCGGTTTGAATCTCGGCTCTGCTACTGGGTGCCATCTAGTGGGCACAATTGGCAGTGTCTGCAGTGGACAATAATTGGCCACCGTGTCTGCTGGGAGAAAAAATGACCGGACTAAGTGAGTGGGGTCTTCAAACGCTGTGCAAGGACCCTGGTTAGCAGACCGAGGCACCTGTGCATAAAGTGGATGAGCCTCATGTGCGAATCCACTGAAGCACAGGGGTAAAAGAAGGGGTCCGCACGCGTCGTAGGGCACGTGAGCAGCAATCTACACTCCTCAAATCGGAAGACAAATTTGCTACGCTAAATCGGGAGAAAAAGGGAAATAATGCATAAACTTATTTATTTATTAGGATTTTAATGTCATGTTTTACACACTTTGGTTACATTCATGACAGAAACTGTAGTTACTTGTTACACAAGCTTTATCAGTTAACAAGTTTAAAGTCAAACACAGTCATGGGCAATTTTGTATCTCTAATTAACCTCACTTGCATGTCTTTGGACTGTGGGAGCAACCCAGACACAGGGAGAACATGCAAACTCCACCTGGGGATTGAACCCAGGACCTTCTTGCTGTGAGGTGACAGTGCTAACCACTGAGCCACCATGCCTCCAGATGCATAAATAAATAAAAAAAAGTGCTTTCTCAGAATGTTGCATTGGATTTAGTTTATTACACAACCCTTATTACACAGGTTTGATTATCTTCATCTTTATAATAATGGCAGAGACATCAGTATTTTCATCACTGTAATAAAAAAAATACAGTAACATAGTGAAACTCACTCTAGAAATTCAGTTTTACATCTTTTCAGTACGATCACTGTAGAACACGTCATTTTGTATGATCCTAATCACAGCTCCATTCCTAAGACTGTAACTAGTTCTTAAGCTTGATAAAAGACAGAAAGCGAGTAATATTGCTGCCGTGAGCACGCACGCTGACTGACGAGCTCCGATAGTATAAAATCTAGCAGGTGTGTTTAGGAACATTCCTGTGATCTGAACACCGGTCCGCTTGTCCTCTTAGCACCCTGCGTAATAAGCGGCTTCAAAGATCAGAATGTGTGCTAGCAGTGTGATAGGATCTGGAGTCCTGCTTTCTGCTTTTCTTTTCAGAATGCCCTTCTCTCTGTCTCGTGCTTAGGCTTCCACTGTCCTAGTTTTTTTAAAGAAAATGTCACTCTAATCACATTGTAATGTTTGATAATAGGCGCTTTTTACCCGCCCAGAGTGCACTTCAATGTTTTAAAGGAGCTGAAAGGGTAGAGAATGAATAAATGTGGAAAAAATGTGGGAAAAAAAATTCTGTATTGGCGCTTACTTTCATGGTGCTTCTGTCTGACCTATCCAACAGGTCCTTAATTGTTTCACATAGAGACAGAGGGAGATCAGGCAGCTTGCTATAAGTATGTGCATAAGGACGTGTTCAGTAATAATCCAGTATCTGTATGAGAGCAAAAAAATTTACAATGGAATTTTAGGATCACTGTGCTGTAGTAAAATTGTCATGTTTGGAGGAAAAAAGGCAGGAAAGTGGCACGGCATCATGTACCAGCATGACTGTGCCCCAGTGCACAAAGCAAGATCCATAAAGATTTGTTTATTTCCTTGGAGTGGATGAGCTCCAGTGGGCTATGAGTTCAGTGGGCTATGAGTTCAGTGGGCTATGACCTCAACCCATCTGAACACCTTTGAGAAGTATTGTAATATCGATTGCAAGCTGGTTCCTTTTGACTAGGCACAAAATTTCAGGAAAACAACTTCCCAGTGAAGACTTCCCACAGGAGTAAGGACTGTTCTTGCTAGAACTTAATAGTAATGCTCTTTGAAACTTAAATCTTGAGTCCACATACATTTTTATACACATTATCTAGACATGGTGTATTTGTTTATTTGAGGTCTCAGGGAAGAAGGTGTTGCTCTTGCATTCAACACATTCCAAAACAATTTACACATGTCTCCCAAAATTTACATGAATTATGCATGTTTTAGACACATTTTACCCGGTTTCACATGTGTATTTTTTAACAGTTAACAGTATACCATGGTTCATACATTTTACAGACAGATGTTACAGAGAAAGGAGTTTAGCATGTTCTTCTCATGTCAACGTGGATTTTCTACAGGTTTCTTTCAACTCGTGGATTGGCTAGTTCAAATTGCCACTAGGTATTAATAAGTAAATCAGTGCGTGAGTATGTTTGGCTTTGTGATTGATTTGCTTTATGTTTGTTTTTTTGGGTGGCTCTGGACCCACTGTGAGCCTGATCAGTGGCTAATTAGGTGGTTTTGTCCATAATACATAAATCATGGCACCAAATTATTTTATGTAATATTAGACTGTCATTTTTTGGTCCATCATTTAGAACAGATGACTGGAAGGGTCCATCTGTATGTGCAGAATCAAGTGGGATCATCAACACACCTTCTGGTATAATGCCCCGCCCACCTCCCGCACCTTCACTCCCTCCTGTCAGTCAAAATGACAGACATGGCACACTGGAGGTGCACAGAGGCTGCCGTCAGCCACCATCAGCATCAACCTCTTTAACGATGGAGGTGTGTGTGCGTCCGTCCGAGTGTGTGTGTGTGTGTGTGTGTGTGTGTGTGTGTGTGATTGCAGCAACCAGAGCATCTGTGAAACCGTAATGAGGAACCTGACATTACAATATTATTACCCATCAGAGCCCCGCTGTGTGTCCGGATAGTTACAGAGTCCCTTGGTTATTTTTATTCTGTAAAGCGGGCAGAAAGGTGAATGATGACGAGCCTTCAGGGTTTTCTCGAATGCCCCAGTGGTGTCGTTTGGCACCGGCGTGACGGGGATATCGCTGTCAAATTAAACAGATTATGTCGCTGATATCATCTGGCATTTTGTGACATGCCGAGCAACATTTCGGAATCATCATGGATAGGATAAACCACACTCAGATATGGATATGTTAGACTAAAATAACTTGTGGGTACTTCTGTCTGACTGGTGGTTAATATGACAGAAATGTGGAGAGGTACAACAAACAGTCGGTCAGGTTTAGATTCAAGATTTGGCAAGTTTGTTTAGATGATCTGTGGTAATGAGTTATATGGAACATGATAATCAAAAAAGTGGCCAAAATTGCTGGAGTAAATCATTTTGTACTTTTTATTAATACAAGATCAGATTTTTGCCCAGACCAAGAGAAGAGTTCACTTTTGTTTACAGCTGCTTCAGTTGTAGTGTTTAACATGTCATGTGGACTGTCGCCTTACAGCAAGAAGGTCCTGTGTTCGATTCCTAGGTTTTCCCTGTGTCTGTGAGGGTTTCCTCCTGGAGCTCCGGTTTCTTCCCACAGTCCAAAAACGTGCAGGTGAGGTGAACTGGAGATACAAAATTGTCCTCGACTGCGTTTGATATTAAAGTGATGAATCTTGTGTAACCAGTAACTACCTGTCCTGTCCTGTCATGGATGTAACCAAAGTGTGTCAAACATGACGTTAAAATCCTAATAAAATAATAAATAAATAAAATGTCATGTGGACACGTTTTAGGAAGCATGGCTTAGAAATTATTTTTTCCTTGTTTTAAGAAGGCGTGTCAAGTTCAAACCCCTGACCTATTGGTGTTTGGGAGGTGGACAATTCTGACTGTAACATGGTGTGGGTATAGCAGGTGCAGCAGTGTTGTTAAATACTGTATAAACATACTGGTCTCTTTATTAGGAGCACGTACTCTTGTAGCACTCGTTGTAGGTGTACAGTCGGAGACTAAACCTTGTGTCTTTGCACAATATTGCAATTTGCACATACTATATTACTCTCTTTTATATCTCTGCTGCTATATAAGCCCTATGCTGCTAACTGTATATCAGACTATGTTTTTACCTTACTTATTATTTACTCAGTACTCTGTACTGGCCAACCCTAATATTGTCTCTAGTCCTGCCCCCCCTAAATTTCTTTAGATTAGAAATGTCTCTTGTATTTATTTATCTGCACTGAGTATATTGTATTTTTTTGCACTTGTGTTCTGTGTTGGCTCGGTGGGTAGCACTGTCACCTCACAGCAAGAAGGCCCTGGGTTTGATCCCCAGGCTGGGCCGTCTGGGTTCTTTCTGTGTGGAGTTTGCATGTTTTCCCCGTGTTTGTGTGGGTTTCCTCCTGGAGCCCAAGTTTCCTCCCTCAGTCCAAAAATATGCAGTCAGGTTAACTGGAGACACTGAATTGCCATATAGGTGAATGGGTGTGTGTATGTGTGTGGTGTGTGTATATGTGTGTCTACTTTATGATGGACTGGCGCCCCGTCCAGGGTGCTACTGTGTGCCTTGCGCCCATTGAAAAGCTGGGATAGGAGCAGTATTGGAGCAGTATTCTCCTCTCTTTAAAAATCCCAGCAACACTGCTACACCTGATACACTTATTCCAGTACCCATTCATATTTTTATAATGACATTGTTGCAGCTAATCTAATGTTAAACCATTTGCTCCACAATAGCAGTTTGTTTCTAGATCATCTCAAACCATTATACAAAAGCTTCACCAATGAAGCCAGATTTTTTTTACCCCCCCTCATTTTCATCTACACACTTTAATTCCACCAGCCCAGCGCCACAGCGGGCGTCTCTGCAATTAGTCCCTGTAAGATTGATAAGACCAGACGTGGCTCTTGAAATCACTGTTATTTCCTCACATCTGCATGAGCGTCCATTTATTTTTGAAACGCTAGAGATCAAACGATGGAGATGACAAGGTTTAAAGCTCTCGTTTCTGAACTGCAAAAAGGTAAAACCCACTAATTAAATTCAGTGTCTGAAGAACAGACGACGGCGTCATCTGCGCCACCGAAATACCGTCAAAAAGAGCCGGTAATTTTGGCTGATGAATGACAAGTGGTCCAACTCGTTCAACATACAGCATGTTTATTAGAACACGTTTTCAGGTGTCGGCACAATCTGTAATGTTGTTATCCTTTCTTTTTTATATATTTTTTTTATATCTGGAGACAATAAACAAATAGCAGAAGTACAAATGTTGTGATGTCACCGACAGAGAGAAGGAAGCTGGATTAAATTGTCTGTTCAAGCCGTTGGTGTGTTTGAACACTGACAGCCATCTGCGCGGGTTCCTTTCCACTGTGGCTAATGAGCAGCTCGTGTTCGGCGGCCCAGTCCCAAGAGAGACTGTGCAGATGCTGGCCACCTCGCGAAAAAAAGAACGCTCCTTTCAGTGCATGCATGCTCTCACACTGTAGCATCGTCTCCCAGTGGAATGGTGTAGGGGGATATACAGAGCGCTTGTCAAAAACGCAGGTGAGAAGTAACGTACTGGACTAGATTCGCTATATGATTGCTTTATAGTGTGGCAAAAAGTGTTGGTTCTTCCAAACTTTTAGAGATGCTTTAATTAAATAAGTTTCTATAGGAAACAGACATGAGTACCTGCTGACTCTTTTTTCTTTATTATTAATTATTTTTTTGATTGATTTTGGATGTGTCTATAACACTTGAACTTAAAAATTAACAGAATGCCTCTTAGGTGGTGCAGTGGTGAAAACACACGCTGAACTGGGATCTCGAATACGTCATATCGAGTCTCAGCGGCTGAGCAGCCACATGAACAACGATTGGCCTGTTGTTCAGATAGGGGTGGGATTAAGCCGGATAGGGTCTCTCTCATAACTAATGCAATTAGGACCACTTCTGGCTGATTGACGGGAAAAGAGTGTTGATCAGGGTGTGTCTCTCCATACACAGTGATGAATATAAAGTGTAGGTGACAACATGCATACGGCTGCTGCCCACGTGTCGGAGGGGGCGTGGGTTAGCTTCGTTCTCCTCAATCAGAGCGGGGATCGGCATTGGTGGAGAGGAAGCATGACGCAGGCGGGCAATTGGACGATAAAAGGGAGAAAAAGAGGAGAAAATACATAAACAAAATTGAAAAAAATATTTTTTTAAAGACAGTCCACATACTTCAGGCTACAGTGTTTTTAACTTTATAACAGAAGAACCATGGTAATCTATACTTTAAAAGTCACATTTTCTTATCATAATTTGCCTCTTTTAGCATTGTAATAAAAACCATAATTGTATGAGACAAGATACATTAAGCAAGTGGCAGAAAATATAAGAAAATCCTTTCATCTCTCTCTAATTATTCCATATCAGCAGATTTCTCAAGGAATTCAATTTACTTATTCTTTAAAAAAAATTCACTTTCCCCGATCATATAAGCCGCATAGAAATTCGAAGCATCTAATCGTAAAATCAACATATTCATGGGACACAATGACATCTCTCTAGCAGGCAGTCAGCCATTAATTTGGAAATTGGGGTAATTCCCACAGAGCATGTGAGGAACGTGGGTGAGAGCGTGAGCCCATCTGTACGACACACAGCCGGCGATTTACAAAAGAACTGCTGCAATCTGAACCCGGATTCAATTATACTGTATGTTTCATTCTGCACCGAGATCGCAAGTTAAAAAGTCTATTACAGCAACGGCTCCCATGATGCTCTGCATATCTATTATCGGCATGTAGGAGGAAATGTGAGAACTGAGCACCTCTTATCTACGCTGTAGCAGTGAGATCTTCTCAACTGACTCAAAGTTCTTGGTGTCATGTGTAGCCACCAGCTGATGTACAGACTCACACAAGGCTAATTATGAAGAACCACCTAGCGTTCAAAACTTTAAGTACTGATTTGGGATCTTTCAAAACAGCCCCGGTTCTAGACTGCGTTGCTTGGGGGGGGCAGTGAGAAAATCTGGCGGGGCAATGGCCACCCCAGCAACCCCATAGCGCCGGCCCTGCTCGTGTTACTTTAGTTTCGCCTCAAGCCGGATTCGAGATGTGCTCTGCCCACTGCGCTACTCAAACAGCTGAGTTATAAATAGGTTGTTGTGCTGATACAACCTGCGCACACACGACATTACTAAGACTAAAAGTGAATACTGCTCAAAATAATAACCAAACGCTTTCTAATTCCCACGGTAGCGGGAGGAGCCGCTCGCCCTGTTACAGGTTCCGAGATAATTTAAAAAAATTGCTTTGCTTACGTTGTGCTGGGGGGGTTGGGGCAGTGAGAAAATCTGGCCCTGTTTCAAAAGTTGAATGGCATTTACTGAAACTTGCTAAGTCTCTCGATGTGACTACAGCTGTTTAAGAAACGAATTCAAGGGTGCCCAGGTGATGCAGCGGATATCCGCTAGCACATCAGCCCTGGGATTCTGGACTCTCTGAGTTCAAATCTCAGCTCTGCCACTGGTTGGCTGGGCGCCCCCTAGCATGCACAACTGGCAGTGCCTGCAGCAGACAAAATTGACCACTAATCTGCTTGGTTGGAAAAGACTGGACAAACAGGGAAATGGGTCTTCTATGCTTGTAAGGACCCTGGTTAGTAGCCCGTGGCGCCTGTACAGATGTAAAGGAATATAGAGAACAATATCAAGTTTAGTTACTTAGATCTTGTTGCACCGTGGTGTTTCAGAAGTGTGCACCATGTGTTGCCCACCACAGAGTTGCCCATCTTAAGTTTGGATCTCAGCTCTGCTAGTGACCAACCGGTTGCCCACACACGATTGGCGGTGTCTAGTAGAAGGAAATGGTTAAACAGGTTCTTCACTGCTGCTGCAATTGTCGGTCAAGGCGCCAGCACAGGAGATGATTCGCAGATAGTAGTGCGTGACCGTACGCAATACTGATCGCTGCAAGACTCTGTCTCTGCCAGGTGAAGAGAAGCGGTCGCCTACTACACAAATGCATGATAATTTGCAGATCTTGTTGTACAGGATGCATCTCTGCATCAGAGGAGGAAGTTACAGTTGAAGAACTGGATGTGACTAGTTTGGGAGAAGAAAAAGGGTGGGAGGTTCATAGAAATGTGAACTAACAAGAACAATTAAGATTTGATCCATATTGAGTCATAAGAAAGAAATACCATAGTGCCATTTCATTCTCACAAAAATTGCAGTCGGGATAAATCATCCTGACAGAATGAGAACACAATTCAGCACCTGAATGAGCAGCTGAAAGTGGCATCGACAGGATATAAAACCCCAAAGCTTCCATCTCACTCATTTGACTGTCACATTTCTTTGTCTTTCAAAACAAAAAGGAAGC
Organism: Trichomycterus rosablanca; assembly: GCF_030014385.1. Lineage (NCBI taxonomy): Eukaryota > Metazoa > Chordata > Actinopteri > Siluriformes > Trichomycteridae > Trichomycterus > Trichomycterus rosablanca. Next base: position 5,512,449 of record NC_086010.1, on the reverse strand, counting down.
CGTGGGTCAAAAACAAGCAGATAAGAAAATGAAAGTGTGACACTGTATGAGAGAGCTTTACTAATGAGAGCCGAGGGACGGCTTTGTCTCGTCGGGAAGGTGCGCTGAATCCTAAAGCTCTGAGACATTTAGCGGAGGCTGGTTCACAGCGCTGATTTAAACTTGATAAGTCCTGACTGGATCGATGGAAGTGCTGTAAAGGTTAAATGATGCTCAGTAGCATGTTGGTGTTGCACTGCATGATTCAGAGTCAATGATACTGGTGCTATAACCAACGTTAAGTGTCCTGCTTTCATTCGGCTGTGATGACACATCTGCAGAAATTCTTTTATAGGAAATTGGAAGTAAAATATTGAAGAACAAACTCTAACATCAAATATGGTGGTGCAGCAGGACATTGTGTTAGTGTACCAGCCCTGGGATTCTGAAACTCAGCTCTGTTACCGGTCAGCTGGGCACCCTCTAGTGGACACAATTAGCAGTGTCTGCTGTGTGGGAAAAGACCGGACTACAAATGGAATGGGGTCTTCGAAGCTGTGTAATGACCCTAGTTAGTAGCCAGAGGCAGATATAAACAGGTATAAATATAAAAAATATATAATTCCTGCAACAAATACAAATTCTGGCAACCCCAAGTGTCTGCGCGGTCACTCCTCACCACGGCTTTATATACCGGTCCAGATCATTTCACCTTTCCATGTGCTTTTGCCTCCATTCCCTTTTGATTCCTAGCATATTCACACAGTAAAGTTTACCTTGGTAGTGTTTTTATTTCCTTTATTTCTGGTTTAGTTTAGTAGTTTAAGCAATTAGTTTAGTCTTTAGTGAAGCCTTGGTTAGCATTAGCATCTCTTTAGTATTTCAGTTTTGTATTGTGTATTACTCTCTGTGTTTTCTGTTCACTTTTGTTAAACAGCATACAGTCGTGTCTCTTAACCTGTGTTCTAGTTTCCTTTTTACACAAACAAATATCAAAATAGTTAAATGTGTTCATTATATTTTAAAGCACTGTAAATTCAGCAAAATTGAGTGTAGTTTAAATTACCTATTGTAGCTGGACTTAGCATTAACTAATTCTTTACAGCACACGAGCCTTCTCGCATAGACTTCAGTCAACATAAAACCCTTAAATGATAAATGTACATCAGACTTGAAAGACTCGTACACCAGCGCCAGTAATTTGCTTCTGGACACAAAACATAAAAGCAGACTCCACAAATAAACATGTGGATCAACTTTTCAGCCAACCGCAATCCCACATCTTCTGCCTGTGTGTCGTCCGTGATCAACCACTAAACCGAAAAAACCAGGCAATTAGCAAAACAGTGTACAGCCATTTTCAAAAATGTCTTTGGTCAGAAAATGGCAGCTTTGTAGTTCAAAAAGAAGCAGAAGAGTGAATTATTTCTGCCTCAGCGAACGCTTAAATCCTGAAATGAGTACCGCAGTCGCCTGGCACACGTTCACTGTAATGCTTTAAAAACAATTTACCAACTGTCATCGCTGTAATTACAGTAACTAATTACCATTCTGCACAAACAAATAGCTTAACGTAATGCTCAGGCCCAATCAATTTTTTCTGAAGAAATGCTGAATTCCCAAAGCCAAAAGGGTGGCATTTTTTGGCAAACCTGAAAAGGATTGTGGGGGGAAATTATGCACTTTGTTTTATCCCTGCATAATTCCCTGGGAATATCATATCATAAATATTTGCATCCAGTTCTTATCAGGACATTTGCATTTGCCTCTTATCAGTCAGCAAGCCAGGCGCTGGCAGATAGGGAGAACGGCTTCCACGCCATACACCCATTTCTAATGAGTCACGTCTTGTGCTGATAGCACATTTTGGCTAGAACTTTATCACCACGAGGAGGAGGTCATTTTCTCCTATACTTGGCTCATCTCTGACTTGGATGTTTAGGTTTCTCCTTTTCTTTAGATTCCTTACTTATTGGATGTGATTGAACTAAAATTCAGCTTTTAAAATGTCCCCAGAACTGATGATTTATTCTTCACTCTCCCAACTGTGACTAGCATTGCTTCAAATTGAAATCAGATCACATTTATTGTCGCTTCACATTAACAAAGGTGTGAAAGGTGAGTGAAAATCTTGGGTGCATAGTCCCTCAGTTGTAATACACATTAAATACAAAATATACACATTTACTTACATACACTAGCACTATCTGTTCAATATATACAGATTAAGCTATTAGTGTACAAAAATATAGGATGCTGTACTGTGAGTCCATGATTAGTGAATATAAATATTTGGAATTTAGAATAATTATTATAAAGTTCAAAATGTACAGGTATTGTATAGGATATAAATTATATCATTATTATATAAATTAGCATCATATAATTTTTTTTTTTTGCGTTGTATTATAATTGCATTTTTTGAGTAATGTACATTACAGAGGGACTGACACAGAAAAAGAGCCAAAATTGAACCACATTTAACAGAAATAAGCATTATCCATGTCTCTCCACTTGGAACACGTAAAACTGTCTAAACGAGGGGGAAATTAAAGTAATAGTTAGATAACATTTCCAAAAAAGGTATTCAGCAATAACAATTTCATGGTGCATTGCCGGGTGTAATTATAAATCTTACACATTTTCTTCTTCTAAGATGACGTACAGAGCAGTATTGTGGTGAAAGGAAGAATCCTAGTAAAAAGCTAGTCTCATTGCAGCATCTGTTTGTATCTGTAATTATGTTGTTTTTGATCTAAAATACTGGGCTGGTTGAGAATCTCATTTCTGGTGTTTTGTACACAAATCAGCCTTTCAAGATTCTCCCCAGCATCAGGAATAAACCAAAAAATATATTATGAAAAGCTTAGAGACCAAGAGGCACTTGTTTCTGAGTGGTTAGGTTGCTAGTTCAAGCCCCACATCTGGCACATTTTGGCCCTTAAGCAAGGCAATGTATGTAGTCACAGTTGTAAGTTGCTTTGGATAAAAGCGTCTGCTATATGCCAAAAATGTAAATGTAAAATCTACACACATGTAGAATAGGTCATTACAGATTGACACGCCATCATTTAATACTAAGGCAAACTAGAAGAAGACGCGACACTTTTGCGAAGGATGTCAGACACCAATCACCATAAAACACATCCTGAATAAATGTCCAAAGTACAACAGAGAAAGACAAATGCTGCGTCCGAAATTGCATACTTAAACAGTACTAAATTCGGTAAAGCAGTACACTATTTCAGTACACAAGTGTGCAGTATGCACGCAACCACGGACGCACTACATCCACCATCTTACCAACGTCACAAGATGCATGACGTCACATTGCCACAGTAAAGCCCCACTATTCATTTAAAACCCCACTTGCCAAAATTTGGGGTATTTTTTGTCTTTTTTTTACCACTTATCAGTACCAGTTTTTTGGAAAGTTGTTCACTTTCCAGCATCTTTCTTCTTCCACTTTGAATGCCTTTGCAGCTCCAGTTAAAGTATGGGATAGATTATCGGACCACAGTGTGCTGTGTTTGTATACTTAAAATTGGCTGCCCATGCAGTAGGTCATCCAGGTACTTGTCGCGTACTATTTAATGAATAATACGTATTCGGACACACTACCCGCTCTTGCGTACTGCTTTCATGTAGACTGTTCAGTATAGAAGTATGCGATTTCAGACTCAAAATATAATCCTCACCCAAGATAATACAGAAATAATCCTCAGACTCATCAATAATATAATCCTCAGACTCATCAATAATATAATCCTCAGACTCATCAATAATATAATCCTCAGACTCATCAATAATATAAGACAGAAAACATATATAATACAAGACCAATAAAAGTAGCATAAAACACCAATTCCTGTCGTGACTATCACAAATGTGATAACATGACAAACAAATCAGCTTTCTGTGGATGTAAAATAAAATTGTATGGACACTGCCCTTCTAATTGCCTTCAACACATGTTTACTCTAAATTTTTAGTAGCACTGGACAAAAAGGTTTGGAAAGCTCAGTGCAGATCTTGCTTTCATTAGAAAGCTGCTGAAGATGAAGTCTGTCTGGTTGTGTCTTCTTAACCTGCAGCCTGACAGCTGATCTCTACTGGGAGGCCAATCACCCCGACTTTGTTATTGTCTCTGAATCTTATCTCTGCATGTGTTTAGACAGCAAAGCCATAAAATTCCAGCAAAGTTCCGTCATCTAGATCATCTCTACCATCGTTTACCTCGTCCCCATCCTCAGCCCTGTTGTGTTTGCTAAATCTGATTGGATTGCTTACAGTTAAATAAAAAATAAATTCTACATGCAGTGGTGGTTTAACATCTCTGTTATATTAGATTTCAGGTGCTGTTTTTCTACTCTGCAGCGTTGCTTGCACAAGCATGATTTGTAAGAAAGTCATCAGATGGTCCTTACCTGTGACCTCATTACAAAAGTAAACATTTGAGGTATGCAAAATGACATTTTGATAAGCCAGAGACATTTGGAAAACACTCACTGCTTGCTGATGAATTGAAATAAATCTGTTTTTAATCGTGACATGTGACACGTTTGCATAAATAGAAGAGTGGAGGGGGCGAATACATTTTCTGGCACTATTACAAAGTGCACATGTAGCTATTATAAAGTCATTATATCACTATTACATAGTAGTTATAATTAACTCTAGAGCTTAAAAGAGCATCTCTCTCAGCCCATGTGTGGAAGAAGCACCGTTGGCCTTTTCTCAGAGGGGTTTCTCCGGCCTCTACCACTAACACAAATGCTCAATCACTGCTCGCTTTACTCACAAGTGTCCATCAGCCTGATAAGCACCATGCTGAGACAGTGACTGTCCATTTGGATACAAGCACCATGGAAAAGTCGAGGGTCGTCAGTTTTTCAAAATGATTTGGACAAAAATGGCCTCAGTTGAAGTGCATGTGGGTTTTATGTTCTTTGGCTCCACAGTCTTTTGACCAGAAGTTGTGTGATACAGTAGATGTAATAGTGAACTGAGCCAAGTTGTAGGAGTTTGGCTTGATCATTTTTGTGTAAAGCACAGCTTGAGTATTTTCATGCTTAGCCACAGTGAAAATATTATAAACTTTAAATGATAAACCTTTAAACCTTTATAAATGTACAGGAATAATAAAATGTGTATGTAAAGAATGGGGAAGGTTTTAACGTTACACATATACACATTTATCCTCAGCTTGATAAAGCATCCTGTAAATACTATTTAAAGGAGTGCATTGTGGTTTAGTGAGCATGCCAAGTGGTCATTCTTCCTTCAATACAAACATGGGGGACAAATGTCTAAAACCACTAGTGAAAATGCTTCTTAAATGTATGATTTACAATGATTTTATTGCAAATCTCAAACCTCAAAGCTACTTAAACAGAAAGAAATATCACGTAGTGCTGACGTGGACTTTCCTCCACAATCATCTGACCTAAACCCCTTAAAATCCTTAATAAGGAGCCCTTAAACTCAGATAAAGCTGAGAATTCAGTGATATCACTGTGGAGTCATGCTGAAATAACATAGATCACTGAATTTATGGAGTCCATAGCAGCTTGAGTGCATGTCGTAATTTAGAGCGACATTATATATTAGGAAATTCTGATATTAGGTCACACGGTGACTAGGTGGGTAGCACTGTTACCTCACAGCATAAAGGTCCTGGGTTCGATTTGCAGGTGGAGCAGTCCAGGTCCTTTCTGTGTGCATGTTCTCCAGTGTCAGTGTGGGTGCTCCGGTTTCCTTCCACAATCCAAATCATGCAGTCAGGTTAACTGAAGATACTAAAAAATCCTACACTAAAATCCTGCAGAAAGCCTATAAGAGTAAAGACTGCTATAGCCATGGTGGTGTGGATGACATCCAACTCATGGACCTCATGTCAGTGTTGCAGAAATAAAAGGTCACTTAATATTTTAATTGAATCCCGATAAGGTCGTTCAGGTTGGCATTACGATAAAAGCTTGCCACCTGTCCTCCTCTGATTTGTTATCTGTATCAGAACTATTAAGCATCATCCTTCACTCTTTTTCTTTCTCTTTTATTTTCAACCACACAGAAAATGGAGTGTTTGGAGTGGGGAAATAGCATATGATGGAAAACAGGGATGCTGTTGGGTGGAGCCCCACTGATTAAGCGATTGGATGTGTTCTCGGGTCGCTTGAGTGCTTTCTTCAATCCGGTAGATAGCATCGTTCCGAGCCGTTATCTCTCTTCTTGAACTTCTTTTAAACATCTCCCCCCGCTGACATGCGCTTTGTTATAAACTGTCCTCCTTCTTTGGCACCACTTTCATTACTGAGGCTTATCGTTACCATCTTTCCGTCATCACTCTGAATGTGTGGCAGCAGTTTTTTAGATCAGACTGGCATCTGAAGCCTCGCTGTATTCACCCTTCATAGCCTGAGAAAAGTACTGATGTACATTTATAGTATCAATAAATTATTAAATTAAACTTCATATGAGAAGAAAATAGCCTACGAATACAGTGAATTCAGAAAGTATTCAGGCCCCTTGATTTTTTGCACTTTATTGTGTTGTGGATTTGAATTTTGATTGGATATAATTGACATTTTTCCCATCTATCCACACTTAAACACCCCTAATGGCAAAATGAAAATATGTTTTTCAGAAATGTATTAAAAATAACAATAATAAAAAATTATAAAATTTTATTTATAAAAGTAATCATACCCTATATTTAGTACTTTGTAGAAGCCTTTGGGCAGCATTTACATCTGTATGTGTTCTTGAATACCTATGTCCAAATGTTGCACACCTGGATTTGGGCAGTTTATCCCATTATTTATTGCAGATCCTGTCAAGGTTTGTCAGATTGGATGACAGACTTCTGTAAACTGCATGTTCAAGCTTCTCTACAGATGTTTTTATGTAAGTCTTGGCTTTGTCTGAGCTCTTTACATTTACATCTGTATGTGTTCTTGTATACCTGTCTGAACGTTGCACACCTAGATTTGGGCAGTTTATCCCATTATTCTTTGCAGATCCTCTCAATGTTAGTCAAATTATGACAAACATCTGGGAAATGCATGTTCAGGCCTCTCTACAGATGTTTTTATGAAAGTCTGGGCTTTATCTGAGCTATTTACATTTACATCTGTAAGTGTTCTTGAATACCTATGTCCAAAGGTTGCACACCTGGATTTGGGCAGTTTATCCCATTATTCATTGCAGATCCTCTCAGTCTTTGTCAAATTGGATGACAAACGTCTGTGAACTGCATGTTCAAGCCTCTCTACAGATGAGAGTTGTTTTGACTGTATGCATTGGACTGTTGTCATATTAAAAGATGACCTGTCACTGTTTGTCTGTTAAGGTTTGCATGGTTTGACCTCTGGAGAAGGTTTTCTTTAAGGGTTTTTATTGTACTTGGCAGCATCTGTTAATTCTTATTAGTCTCCCCATCCCTGCCTTGGTGGAGCACCCCATAGCATGATGCTGCCAATTCATGTTCTACAGTAGGGTCAGTGTCTCTTAACAATGAGTGTCTTCACACTTTTGACCACATTGTGTTAAAATTTACATTCCAGAAGTACCATGAAATGCACTTCTCTCACAAATTCTTGTAAACAAACGACTAGAACAGTACACGCCAGGCTTTTCAACGCAGTCTCTCTAAATTTCTCATAAGCTCATTTAAAAGGGGGTAAAGCGCTCTGGAAACTCATTTGCATACAGCATGTGAAGATGAGGCTTTGATTGATGAGGAAAGAGATGCACAGCGCCCTTATTAGACCTGGCTGGCACGTGCTTTGTGGGATTTAAAGCAAACAGCTTAACAGAGCTTTGAATTAATGCGCAGTGAGAGATCCGACCCGAGCCTGACCCGCCATCAGATCTACTCAGCACATAACTCATACTCATCAGAAAGAGCTAGAGAGAGACAGGCTGAAAAAATACATATAGAAAACAAAATAAGCAAAACTGCTGAGGCTAAATCTACTGTAGTGTGTCTGTACTCAGTGGTGTAACATGATTTGTCCATGATTTTATATGCGACCCAGGCAACACAAACAGTGCATCTTTGTATAATCTCTGTATAATCTGGTCCTACTGTGGTTTACAAGATGTAACATAAAGCCTCCACAAGGGGGCGTTCATGTACATGTTTATTTTATTATTATTATTATTATTATTATTATTATTATCTGCAACCCAAGGTTTGAAAAATTAGTCTGAAAAATGATTCCTAATTGTCAGCTTTGGTTGGATTAAAGCAAATCCTGGTACGATTGCTCTGTTAATGTGAACACCAAATAAGCGGAATGAGGCAAATTCTAGTGCGATTCATTTTAGATATGAACACAGTACGAACCTAAGGCATCTGAATGAACCAAACACAGTATTTGATGTCACAAGACGAGAGGAAACGTCATGTTTTACACACTTGGGTTACATTCATGACAGGGCAGGTAGTTAAACAAGATTCATCAGTTCAAGTCTTTCATGTCAAACACAGTCAGTCATGGACAATTTTGTATCTCCAGTTCAACTCACTTCAGTCTTTGGACTGTGAGAGGAACTATTGGAGGAAACCCACCCGAAAGGACCCGGACTGCTCCACCTGGGAATCGAACCCCGAACTTTCTTGCTGTGAGGCGAGAGTGCTACCCACTGAGCCACCGTGCCGCCCAAAAGGGTGCAATAAAAACAAAACAATATAAATTAGCACATGAGGACGGAACCAGGGGCAATGAGAGGGTAAAAAGCCTTATTAACTCTTGGTATGATGGACAGAGCTTCATAAAAACACACAAAAATATGAAAGTCTTCCCTGCAGAGGGCAGTTGTAGCCCAGCGGGTAAGGTACTGGACTAGTAAGCAGAAGGTTGTTGGTTCAAACCCCACCACTGCCAGGTTGCCACTGTTGGGCCCTTGAGCAAGGTCCTTAACCCTTAGTTGCTTAGACTGTAAGTTGCTTTGGATAAAAGCGTCTGCTAAATGCTGAAATTGTGAAAGTAAATAATCCATTAGTCCATAGTTGTGTTTTTTTTTTTTTTCTAATGTTGTCTTTTTAATTTCCCGTCATTCACAGAGAGAAGGTCCTGGGTTCAATTCCCAGCTGGAACGGTCCGGGTACTTTCTGTGTGAAGTGTTCTTTCATGTTCTCCCCTGTGTGGGTTTTCTTCCCCCAGTTTAAAGATGTGTGAGTTTGATGAACTGGAGATACAAAATTGTCCGTGATGGTGTTTGTACTGATGAATGATGTGTAACCTGAAACTATCTGTCCTGTCCTGTCATTAATGGAACCAACTGAGTGACCACAGCTCTGCAACTTTCTTGATATGAACCAAGGAAGCTCTGGTACAGAAATCTGACCGAGCATCAGAACTGTACTGTTTTAAATTCTACGTCTTGATTGTTTTATCTATTGAGTCCATATTATTGTTAAAGTTTTATTTCTAATCCGGAATGAAAGAATTAGTCGTTTGACTTTGCACAGGGAAGGTTACAGTGCACCCCGTTTATCAGAACTGATTTAGAGCTGCAGAAATCCCCTGATCAGGAGCTGCTAATGCTGCGCTCCCTCGATATCACAAAGCCATATTAATTCTTACTGACCTTCAAGAAACAAAACCCAGAATATCGCTCACTAAGCCTGATCATATCACTCCTCTTTTTCCTTTTTTTTAGCTTTAGTCATGTTATGTAGCTTCTATGCTGCGCTACATGTAAACGACAATCAGGTTAAGAGGAAGCTGAGAAAATGAATCCACTTTTTTTTTGCTCAGATTTACACACGGTATAGTTCGCAGCTCTTTCAATAACCCATCTAAGACCTGCGATCTAATCAGCCGGAGCTGCACGAGTAATTAAAGTTGAAATTAATTACCGCCTGTGCTGATATTCTAATAACCGCTTTGGAAAGGGAGCTTGGAAGGAAGTTGATATTATGTCACCCGCGTTTTATCTGGCGTAGCGCCGTGCGATTGTCTGTACTTCGCGATTATTCACGTAGCCGGGACAAGCTCAGGAAACGGAAGATAACGAGAAACCGAGAGAGAAGTTTTCTCTTCTCTACCTCCTCCGGTGCTCTCCGTCTGACCACGCTGCCCCTCTTGACAGCTCTCACCTCCCTTTCATGCTCCTCCCTCCCCCACTTTCTTTTAACATTCCTTTATCGTGACAGTGTTTATAGAGAGATAGGGCCGAGGCAGCCTGCGCCCGCGGACTGCTTTTGATGGAAATTAGACAATCGTTCATTAGCGGGAAAGATAATGCCTCCCCCTCCACTCCCCTGCTGTCGCCCCGCACTCCCTTTGGGATCTCATTTAACACAGTACAAGCTCTCTTCAGTGGAAGTGACTCCAGCACCGGGTCTCCTGTTGGAGTGCGTTTACAGACGATATCACTGGAAGTGTCACCTTAAGTGAAGAGGAACTGTGTCGTCAGACTCCAGCGATCAGACCGAGTGATCAAAACTGGATTCATTTATTACCAGGCTCAACATTTATTTATTTTATTTTTATTTTATTAGGATTTTATATACATATTGTGCGTTTTTCTCCCATTTTCTCCCACTTTAGTGTAGTCAGTTTGTCTTCCGCTGCTGGTGATCCCCGATTTTTTTGCAGTTGAGGAGGGTATATTGCTGCTCATGACCTCCTCCGTCCTTTTCCACCCATGCTCTCTGCACAGGCGCCTCTATCCACCAATCAGGGTCCTTACACAGTTCGAAGACCCCGCCCACATATTCCGGTCATGTCTCACTGCAGATGCTGCCAATTATGCAGGCACTCTCTGCAGGCATTGCCAATTATGCCCGCTAGATGGCGCCCAGCCGACTGGTGGCAACGACGAGTTTCAAACCAAGGAGTCTCGGTGCTTGTGTGCTAGCGGAATATCCCGCCTTTATTAGGATTTTTACATCATGTTTTACACACTTACATTCATGACAGACAGGTAGTTACCGGTTACACAAGATTCATCAGTTCAAGTTTAATATCGAACACAGTCGTGGACAATTTAGTATCTCCAGTTCACCTCACTTGCACGTCTTTGGACTGTGGGAGGAAACCGGAGCTCCCGGAGGAAACCCACACAGACATGGGGAGAACATGAAAAACTCCACACAGAAAGGACCCGGACTGCTCCACCTGGGAATTTAACTCAGGACCTGCTTGCTGTGAGGCGTGCTACCCACCATGCCAGAAAATGTAAAAAAAAATATTAACGTTTGTGATTATAAAGAACCAGCACACTAACAGAACTGTAATAATTTAAAATGTTTTCAGGTTTTTTAAACCTATGGGTGAATCTGAAAGTGTCGTCAAGACTTTTTCTTCACAGGAAAGTGAAAGTTTCTCTGCTTTGATTTCTTCATCCTCTGTAAGGTGTTTTAACATCCAGAAGATCAAGAGACAGATGAGAAAGTTATAGAAAGAAATACAGTGACAGAGAGGACTAGGAAATGAAGGCTGGATCAGAGAGAGACGGTTTGCCTTTTTTCCGTCTCTCTTGATCACACTTTCTGTAGTCGGCCTTCAAAAAGTTTCTTCTGCACACACATAAGAACTTCATGAACCTTTATGAGGATGTTCAGTATGCTTCTTTGTAGGGCTGCCACTAACGACTATTTTTCTATCGATTAAACTATTGACTATTTGACCAATTAGTCAATTAATCTAAATGATAAATTTTCTCCAAAAATCACATTCAGCTTATTTAAGCTTTTTTATTTTAACAAAAAAATGTATAACATAACATACTGGCATAAAACTATGACCCAAAACATGAACATGGTTTATAGATATTACAAAACTGTACTTTTAAAGTGACAGGTAGTAGTGCAATGCTAAGAAAACCAAGTTTCTATTAAACCCTATATCAAATTAGAATTAGTGCTTTATATTAAACAAAGTGCAACATGTGTTTATGGCATTCCGTACACAAAGCAATGTGCTTAAAATGATAGCAGAAATAAAACATGAAATTAGAAATAGGCATGTCTCGTCAAGTCCATCATTCTAACATACAGTAAAGACAGAATGAGACCAGATTCTAGCCAACACATCTACTCCAAACTTACTTAATGGAAATTCTTAGGTAGCAGACATCTTCCAAAATTGCGTGTTTTTTTCCTCTAAGGAAGGAACAGTTGTAAACTGGCGACAGGGTCATGGGCGACCAAGGCTCATTGATGCACGTGGGGATCGAAGGCTGGCACGTGTGGGCCGATCCAACAGGCGTGCTACTGTAGCTCAAACTGCTGAAGAAGTTAATGCTGGTTCTGATAGAAAGTGCACTGATAGAAGTGAATACACAGAGCATCACAGTTGCAGGGCTGTTTTGGCAGCAAAAGGAGGACCAACACAATATTAGGAAGGTGGTCATAATGTTATGCCCGATCGGTGTAAGAGCATGATTTATAAATCATTATGCATCACTGAAAATCATAAAAGCTCATCTTTGATTTCCATGAACAGGTTTGGGAACTACTTGTTCTGGTAATTGACTTGTGACCCAGTTATCCCAGTTAGAGTTACAGCTTTTCACTGCTCAGCTGTTAATGGAACAGAATACATTTAAATGAAGAGAATGGAGTGTTGACAGTTTGTGGACTCTCATATTTACATCATTTAAAACAGATACATTTCATAAATGACTCGTTGACTTTGTGAAGTGCTTGAGAATCATTTTAGCTTCCATTGCAGCTCACATACATGCCAACATGCCAAAATCATTTCCTAATGATTAATTACTTTGTCATTCATCAATCTGCAAAAGCATGATATAATGAAAGAGAGAGAGAGAGAGAGAGAGAGAGAGAGAGAGAGAGAGTGTGTGTGTGTGTGAGTGGGTGTAAGAGAGAGAGAGAGATGGGGGGGGGGGAAATTGTACCACTGCAATGCCCATAGGGCTCATAGTAATGAGGGTGCGAGGAAAGTTAACAATTCACAATAAATCCTAATGCATCCTTTAATTAATTAATCGCTCGTCTATAAACATGCTGTTTCAAACCAGGGCTAACAATGGTGTATTAAGCTTGAACGTTTCAGGCATAACATATTTAAATGTAATTAATACATTAACAGCTAGATAAACATGTTCAGCCCCTATTAGCACTAATAGCTGGTCTGGAGCAGTTTGGGCGCCTCAATTCAATTTGGTTTAAGTAGTAATTAAGTAGTAATTACATATTTTTTATTTATTATTACCATATTTACAAAGCAACTTACATCTTGTGGCATTTTTGGTGAAAATATTTCATATTATTAATTTGAATAAATTTAAGTGCTTTTAATTTTACAGGATGGAGTGTATGGTAAGCTATCACACTGTCTTAACCGCTTATCCAGTCAGGGTCGTGAGGGGTGTTGGAGCCTATCCCAGCTTTTCAATGGGCGCAAGGCACACAGTAACACCCTGGATGGGGCGCCAGTCCATTGCAGGGCAGACACACACACATACACACACCCATTCACCAACAGGGCAATTCAGTGTCTCCAGTTAACCTAACTGCATGTTTTTGGACTGTGGGAGGAAACCAGAGCTCCCGGAGGAAACCCACACAGACACGGGGAGAACATGCAAACTCCACACAGAAAGGACCTGGATCGCCCTGCCTGGGGATCGAACCCCGGACCTTTTTGCTGTGAGTGCCCACTACCCACTGAGCCACCGTGCCGCCCTGTGTGGTTAGCTAAATTTATTTAATCATGTGGTCATTTATTTCACAGGTTTTTTTATTTTGTTTTATTAGGGTGACCACAATTCACTTTTTGCATGACTTTGGGAGGCAAAAAGGGAAAAATAACACTACTACTACTTCCAATAACAACAATAATAAAATATACTACAACAGCAACACTCCTTTTATCTGTCATCATTAATAATAGTAATAACAGTATAACAATGTAATAATAATAATAATAATAATACAGTATAACGATGAAGTAATAATACTAATAATAATACTATTATTATAAATAAAAACAATAGCAATAATAATAATAATATAATAATAATAATAATAATAATATAGACTAGACTGTCAGTATTTACTCATGCATCTGTGTCTCTGATATCTAATGTGGTCACTCACTGTCCCTCAGACTGTAGAAGGACTGGACATCCAGTGCGGCAGCTTCTCCTCAACAGGGAAGTTTTTAAACTCAGGGATTTAGTTCTAATTTCAGTAAAAGTTGTACATTGAGTTAGGAAGTGCAGCTTTCTCACTTTCCTGGTAGTGCTGGCACTCTCTCTCTCTCTCTCTCTCTCTCTCTCTCTCTCTCTCTCTCTCTCTCTCTCTCTCTCTGTCTCTGTCTGTCTGTCTGTCTGTCTGTCTGTCTGTCTGTCTGTCTGTCTGGTTAATTTGGTTACCTAGAAAACCCCACACTGACAAAGTGACCGTTTATTTTTGGCATAAAGCTTTGCAGCAGCTCTGAGGCTTCCTGTATCATTATATACAGGCAGGGTCTGCACTCACATTTTTGGGAATCTACTGATCATTATAAAAGTCAATAGAACATTTAAATTTAGTATTTTAGTCATTTCTGCCATGTGCTCAGTGTTTTTATGTGGCGCTGGATCCACTGGATAGAGCAGTTATTGATGTAATTAGGCCACATTTTTTGAGTTATGAATGCAGAACTTAATTAATTCCACAAACTATTTTATGTAATCTCTTAATCAAATAAAAATGCACAGCTGGTACTGCAGCAATTATGTGAAATGGTACTCATGATTATATTATTTATTTATTCATTTAATTAATTAATAAATTTTTTTAAAGGACAATGTTTAAAATGACCAGGACCGACCAGTGAAATGGGTCTGAAATGAGGGTCAGCTCCTCTGTTACGTTCATTTCCCACTTCCAGTCCAGATCACTCTGCGAGGCCGAGCCAGAACTCTTTTGCACACGCTCAGTGGGAGTCTGATGCTTTGACGAGGGCTGTAATCTCTAAGGTGCATTGCCTAAGTACAGAGGAATAAGAAATCAAAACATCGGGGGGGGGGGGGGTTAGAGAAAATTATTGACGAGAAAACATCCTCGTAAAATTTAGATAAGCAGAATGTGTGTGATGGCGTTCCAGTTTCAGCCCAATGCGATCTGCTTTATAAGGGATAACACGGTAGAGACTTCGGTCGCGTCTCGTTTGAGAATAATCTCTGAGGATTTTTTTCTACTGAGTTAAATTCACAAAAGTCACTTTATGTGGATCCAGCTGCACGGCTTATATTTATTTAGACAAAATATAAAATGTTTTTCCTACATTTGAGTGTACATGAGGCACTCGGATATAATATTAATTACTGGAATAAATTCAAACAAGCAGATGAAACATGTACTTTCAGATCTGCTTTATAAATAAACTCTGGTATTCACTGATGATCGTCAGCCTGATTCCTACTCTTTTAAATACAGGTTATCTGGTAATTTAACAGCCTGCATCATCTCTAAAACTCAAACAAAATGCTTTACGAGGCTCACAGGAGGATTTTTATATTGATCCTTTTTACAGTCAGTCAGAATATTTAAAGCTGAGCAGTGCAGCAATCTGTTCTGTCCTCATTCAGTTCTTCATGGAAAATGAACAAAATATTTCACAAACAACCTGATTTCCTATATATATATAAACAAGCCCTTATAACACCATAAATAAAATCTACAAGCTGGTGTTTTACAGGGTCAAGAAATTGTGTCCTTAAAACAAGCAAAACAAACAATAAATATAGAATAATACTCATTCAAATTAATTAGTTAGGTACAAAGGCAGTAACTGCATGAGTAAATGGATATGACTGATAGGCAGGTTCTAATCTGATGCATTTTTGCACATTTCTGCACTTACTGGCTATATCACCATCCACATTATATGTAATATGTATAGCTTTTTACTGTAGTTATATGCATTTAGGGCACAGTTTTTGCAGTTAGAAATTGTTGTGGCTAAAACATGTGAATTTAATTATTAGAAAAGGGCGTCCCAATACTTTTGTCTATATTTAGCTTAGTGGAACTTCATGAAATAAGTTCTTTAAATATTATAATAATAATAATAATAATTATTATTATTATTATTATTATTAGCAGTATTTTTCTTCTTTTTCTTCTTCTTCTTATTATTATCATTACTATAATTATTATTATTACTATAAATATTATTATTACTATTATTATTATTACTATAATTATTATTATTACTATTATTATTATTATTACTATTATTATTATTATTATTACTATTATTTTTATTATTGCTAATATTATTATTATTATTATTATTGATATTATTATTATTACTGCTATTATTGTTATTATTACTATTATTATTACTATAATTATTATTATTACTATTACTATTATTATTATTACTATTATTTTTATTATTACTAATATTATTATTATTATTATTGCTATTATTATTATTATTATTATTATTACTGCTATTATTGTTATTATTACTATTATTATTATTATCATTATTATTATTATTGTTGCTATTATTATTATCATTATTATTATTATAGCTGTTATTATTATTATTATTATTATCATTATTGCTATTATTAGTATTAGCAGTATTTGTCTTCTTCGTCTCATTATTATTAGCACTATTCGTCTACTTATTATTATCATAATTAATACTAATATTATTAGCAGTATTCTTATTATTATTATAATGATTATTACTATTATTATTAGCAGTATTCTTATTATTATTAATAGTAGTAGTATCCGTCTACTTCTTCGTATTATTATTATCATGATTAATACTAATATTATTAGCAGTATTCTTCTTATTATTATTATTATTACCATTATTATTAGTAGTAGTATTCATCTACTTCTTCTTCTTATTATTATTATTATTATTATGATTATTACTATTATTATTAACAATATTCTTCTTATTATCAGTAGTAGTAGTAGAGTCCTACGTCTTCTTCTTCTTATTATTATTATTATTACTTCGATTATTAGCAGTATTCTTCTTATTATTAGTAGTAGTATTTGTCTTCTTTCTCTTCTTCTTCTTCTTCTTCTTATTATTATTATTATGATTTTACTGCATTTATTCTCTAGTAGCAGATATAGATGCAGAATTAATAGACATTAAACTTGTTCACTTACAGCAGTAGGAGAAACACTGTATGACTGAAACATAAAAATGTTCTGTCCAGGTACCACAAACTATTCTGATACATTTTCTACACTAAAAAAGCTCCATAAATGTTGTTTGTTTAAAACTTGTTGAAATGGAAATGATAGTTTATGAATAAAGTCAAACAGTGATGTGAAACATTAATATGATTTATTAAGTTAAATTATAATAATCAATGGCATTTTTACTGAACAATCATTAATCACACGTTAGTCTCACCTCCAAACTTGGCCAGAACTATTTTTTCAGCTTCTGAAGATCGTCAAGCTATAAGATCAACAAAGTATACAATGTTCACGTTCAAGTTGACTGCCTCTGGAACCACACTCTTCCTCCTCTTCGTCAGTGCTCAGCAGAGGCAGGCCTAGCCCTCCTCGTCTGCCTGTGGGACCTGCTCCTTGGGCCTTTCATCAGCTGCCGCTTTCTCGCCCGGCATGCAGTAATTTCATGGCTCATTGCAGGCGCTGAAAACCTTTGAAACTGCAAATGTTAACTTTTGCCTGGCCTCAAGCCATTTAGGAAGCGATTAATTCGGCAAACAGAAGTGAGCCGCGTTCTCCTCCCAAGCCTGCATGTCCTTTTCCTGTTCCGCTTCGATCTGGATTTGCATTGGCAGCGGAGAGGGGTAATGACAATTCCTGTTAATTGGGAGTATGTGAGTTTCTTTTGCTTGGAGGTGGAAGTTGTTTGGAGCTTGGATGTTTTTTTGTTTTTTTTTTAAGGGTGAAGCGGGAGGGAGGGTCAGACGTCAAATAACATGCAAAACCTTTTTGATTAAATGTATTAAAACGACTTTAGAAATGTGAATCTTGTGAGCTCTAGATTAAGACACATGAACTGGTCTGCATGTCACCAGTTGGTTTTTGTAATGTTGTACTGGCCTTGCAGTGTTTTGGCAGTTCCAAACTTTTTATTGATCTGTTCAGAAGAACATGGCAACCTCTTGTATGTAAATGCAGAACAATAAAAGCTGATCTACTGAATTCCTGCACTATTCATTTGGTTTAAATGCTTTACCTGGGTCAGGGTCACATTGGGTCCAGCACCACCCAGAAACACTGGGCACAGACCTCAAATACATCCAATAAATTCAGAAGTCCTTCCACAGTCACACATTTACTCACTTACTTACATTTAGGGGCAATTAAGAGAAGCCAATCCACCTTCCGATCCTTGGGTGGCACAGTGGTAAGTTACACTAGAACACTACTGTTGGGATCCACAGTTTGAATTCCTGGTGGTGCCATTGGCCAGTTAGGCATCTATGTACAGACATGATTGACTATGTCTGGTGGGACCGAGGCCCTATGCTGGATTGGCGTCCTGTCCGTGGTGTGTTACTGCACTGAACCTAATAATTCTGTGGAAGCCGGACCTACCATGAATCTAGCCAGGATAAAGCAGTGGTAAAACATGAATATGAAATTAAATTAAAATTAAATTAAAATTCACCTTCTATTTTAACCCTCATGTTCTGTTTGGAGTCTACGAGACTCCAGAGCCTCTTTAATCACTCACAAAATTTTTCAATCAGCTTGATACTTCATGATTTTTCCTGTTTTTATAGATACTGTAAATAAACATGATTAAAGGTGATAATAGATTTTCATTTGTTTTTAGTTTGTGACTGATGTTGAGGGTACAGCTGACTCTCTTACACACATGGATGGATGGATGGATGTATAGATGAATGCATGGATGGATGAATGGATAGATGAATGCATGGATGGATGAATGGATAGATGAATGCATGGATGGGTGGATGAATTAATAGATGGGTGGATTAACGGATGGATAGATGAATGCATGGCTGGATGGATGAATGGATAGATGGATGGATGAATTAATAGATGGATGGATTAATGGATGGATGGATGAATGCATGGATGGATGGATGGATGGATGGATAGATGGATGGATGAATTAATAGATGGATGGATGGATGAATGCATGGATGGATGGATAGATGAATGCATGGATGGGTGGATGAATTAATAGATGGGCGGATTAATGGATGGATTAATGGATAAATGAATGCATGGATGGATGGATGGATAGATGGATGGATAAACGAATGGATGTATGTACGAAACTTTCCAATTATCTGTTCATAGACAATAATGACTCTCTGACTCTCTTACACACACACACACACACACACACACACACACACACACACACACACACACACACACACTCACATACAGAAACCTTTAACCCTTTACAAAAATCTCTCTTTAGTCAATTTAATTAATTTGGTTAACTTTGAATTCAATTTAATTTCATTTTACCCTGTTCCAGTTCATTACAGAGTTGTTGAGTGGGGCTGAGGTCAGGGCTCTGTTCAGGCCACTAGAGTTTCTTTAAACCAAGATTTTTATTTCTTGTCTTTATAGAACTTGCGTACTGCACAGGGACACAGTCAGGCTGTAGCAGGAAGAGGCCTTCCCTAAACTTCTCTAAATATTTTAAGAGGTCAATATAGTGTATTTTAAGTTTCTGTATTAACTTGCTGGGAAAACTTGGCAACCCTGATCCAGGATTTACATTATTTCTCTTTCTTTAGATTCTTCTATTTTGAGAGAGAGAGGCAGAAACTGAGCACGCTGGGGGGGTGCAGTTTGCCAGAAGGGATAGGATTGGCCCGTCGTCTCCCCCCCAGCTGTGCACCTGCGTTCTGGCACTGTGCACCACCAAACCCGACGCGAGAGCTAATTCTCTATTGCCAGCTTCATTAATTTCCTGGTGCCAAGACGTCCACCGTGTTGACAGCGTAACATGTAGCAGGTTGTGTTCAAAAACCTGGCTGTGCTGTAACAGTCCAAAAACTTGGAGGTGTGTGTGTGTGGGGGGGTGGGGGGGTGGGGGGGTGGGGGTGTTCTAACTTTTGTAGGTTTTGATATACGGCCACATTTAGGCTTTTTGTGGGCACGATAAGTCCTTGTGTGTAAACGAGTCGATGTAGTGAACGTTTTCCTGGAAGTCTTTCACCTCCTGCAGACAGATTTTAATGGGAGACAAATTTGCATCACAAGACCGTAACGATGCTCGAGTTTGACAAATGAAAGGGGCCATTTGGGATTTGCCAGGAGCTGTCTGACTCGTCATAATGAGAAGAAATACAAGCATTAGGGCGCAGCCACCGTAGTAAACCCTGCAGTTCTGCAGTACATTTGAATTAGCTGGTGCGTTCTCACAGCTAATTCTCATCGACTTGTCAGAGCGGCCTGCTCTCATTAATTATTTTGTGGAAATATTTGACAGAATGCTTGTTAGTCCTGACGTCAAAACAATCAGACAATCTGGTCCATCAGAGCTCTGGAAGTACTGTCAAAAGAACTGAATATGGGCCACGTATTTACTTCAGGCTCAGCAGGTAGAAGGTGTAACACAGCAGAATGGTTCCTGGGACCTGGGTTCAGTCTTCGCCTTTGGTCTTGATCTGGAGTTTTTTATGTTCTAACATGTCTGTGAGGGTTACCTCTGGGTGCTAATATATTCTTCTATTATTCAAAACAATGCAAAAGGTAGATTTGCTACTTTGAAGTGTGCCTTGGTGTAAGTAAATGTGTAAATATCTGTTTTCTTACAATGGACAGGTGTCTTACAATGGACAGATGTCTTGGAATGGACAGGTGTCTTACAATGGACAGGTGTCTTACAATGGACAGGTGTCTTACAATGGACAGATGTCTTACAATGGACAGATGTCTTACAATGGACAGATGTCTTGGAATGGACAGGTGTCTTACAATGGACAGATGTCTTACAATGGACAGGTGTTTTGGAATGGACAGATGTCTTACAATGGATAGGTGTTTTTGAATGGACAAGTGTCTTAGAATGGACAGTTTTCTTACAATGGACAGATGTCTTACAATGGACAGGTGTCTTGGAATGGACAGATGTTTTTGAATGGACAGGTGTTTTGGAATGGACAGGTGTCTTGGAATTGACAGTGTTTTTGCCTTGCAATAAAAAGAGTCAAAGGGTAGGGTGATGGTATAAAGGGCATGGTTTTAGAGGTTTTGGTCCACCAAGTTCATGGTCAGGTGTCAACATACATTTATCCAAAAAATGATGGATGGATGGATAGAGGAGTAAATGGATGAACGGATAGATGGATGAATGGATGGATGGATGGCGAACATACCAGTAATTGCAGAGATCCACTTAATATCAAAGAATTCATTCATCTGTTCATATACAAAAATAAGAACAGAATCTGACGGTGAGCCTTCACTCTTTTTTAGGACCTCGGTGGTGGGAAATAGGAGGCCAAAGTGTGCATGACTCACACATGGACTTCCTCTTCGTGTCTGAACAAGCGAGGGCAGCATGTGGGAAACGGCTGTTTCCTTACCTGGTCGGCCAATAAGCACATCTGCTTCCGCTGTTAGCCTGGCCGTCCAGCAATCTCCAAACCATTAATTGCGCTGGAAGTGACTGAAGTCACCGGCTCAGACACCAGCCAGCCGTCCCTCTGTGCCGCAATTCTTCCCTCCTTATCAGAAAGCTCCCACATGTCCTGGCTCTGAGGCTAAAATAAAAAAAATACTGATAATATTGTCTTAATTGCATCCCTGCAACAACTACGTCCGACGGCCAAACGCATCAAATTAAATTTCGTCTTGGTCCAGCGGAAGTGAAGTCGAGGTCTTATATTTCCATTGCAGGTACACTGTCTGATAAACAGGGGAACGAAAAGAGTAATTAAGACGGGGGGAGGGAAAGAAATTACATTAGAAATTAAGGAAGTGGTGAAAGGATTGTTCCTTAAATAGGTTTGGAGGAGAACATTAAAAAAGGTCATTAACGCCACCGAGCAGGTGTTCCACTTCCAAACCAAAACAAATGCAGAAGCCGGACAGAAAAAATTGTATCAATCTGAATTACTTTCCTTCACGCACTTTTCTTTATCTCTAACATATCGTTTATGCAACGCAGGTAATCACATGCCATTCACAACGGAGCTTCATTTATTTATATCAGTGTGTTTTGTATTGAATGATGTTTAAATTAATGAAATGCCTGCAAGCTGTGATAAATTGTATTTGCATTATGACGGATAAAAAATTATTTGCATTAGTACAAAACCTCTGTTATCATCTGTTTATCTGTGGACCAAAATTACACCTTACTGAAGGAGAACAAAACAAGAGCAACTCTGCCTGAGATTTTGCCCGAGCAATTTATTTTTTTAGTGCTATTGACCTGTCAGCCGTGCCTGCGGGAAAGAGGACAATCATTCAGTCAGAGAAAAGAAAACAGTTGCAGAAATGGTTGAAATCCCAATACTGTTACGGTATACATTATATAGCCATTCTTAAAGTAGACACCCCTTCTACTTATTCGGAATTTCTACAGGTATTAAAACAATTCTACAAAATAAATTTTGTAGCAATAGTTTAGGAAAGGCCCTTTCCTGTTTCAGGATGACTGTACTCTTTTGCTCAAAGCATAGATGGATGGATGGATAGATAGATAAATAGTTTCTGTCTATTTCTTCCTATCACCAATAGTTCAGCGATGCTTATTGCATAAAAACGAACATCTGTAACAACAGCACAAATGCTCACAGACAATCTACATGCCCCTCCATCATGTTACTGCTCTTTACTTTTGTTGTGTAACGCCCACCGTTGATGATGCATGCTTGGCTCCCAAAAACTGGTGGGCCGGTTCTCTAAAAAACACCAAGGATTGAAGAAACCTAAACAGAAACGTTTCAAGAACCAGAGTTCTTTTGGTGGGAAAGCCCTATGGGTGTAAGTCTAAGGCCTTCATAGAGTCTGGCCTCACAAAAGTTCCTTTGCCTGAATGGGCACCAATTCCCACAGACACACTCCAAAATCTTGTGAAAAGTCTTTAAGGAAGAGTAGAGGCTACTACAGCTGATTGGATCAACTCCGTTTTTATTTCCATGGTTTTGGAATAGGTTGTTCAACAATTCCATACTATGGTGTCCAAATACTTTTGACCATGGATGAATGACTGCACCCCTCTGCTCAAAGTCCATAAAGACAGGGTTATGAGTCTGTTTGGAAGAACTTGTGTGGCCTTCTTGTTTAACATTAGTGCCTCACAAAAGTTGTTGCCTGATTGGGCACAAATTCCCACAGACACATTTAAATATTATGAAAATGTTTCAAAAAAGAGTAGAGGCTATACCTCAGCCCATGTAGATTGGACCAACCCCTTATTAATTCCAATGGTTTTGGAATAAGTTGTCGAACATTCTCATGCCCAGTTAATGTACAAATCTTTTACAAGTGCATAATGCATACAAACAAACTTTAAACCAAATGAAGTGGACCAAATGATGTAGACACCCCTTATGATTGTTATAAATGCCTACAGGTATTAAAAACAATTCTATAAAATAAATGTTATGTCTCCAACTTTGTAGTAACTGTTTTGCCCTTTCCTATTCCAGGATGAATGTGCCCTTATGTTCAAAGTCCAAAAAGACATGGTTTGATGAGTGTTTGTGTGGCCTTCTTGTCTTACATAAGTGTCTGACCTCACAAAAGTTATTTTTCCTGATTGGGCACAAATACGAGATACTCCAGAACATTGTAAAAAGTCTTAAAAGAAGAGTAGAGGCTACTACAGCCCTGTAGATTAGATCAGCTCCATATTTATTTCCATGGTTTTGGAATAAGTTGTCCAACTATCCCATACTAAGGTGTCCACATACAAACTTTAAACCAAATTATTACCATAACATAATAAAGCACCACTGCTATTTATAATTTGTTAATGATACTAAGAGGGTAGAGTTAATCCTGTGTTAATCTGTGTTTAATTCTTGCCTTTTGTGACTGTAAGAAGTTAGACATGTTCTCCACATGTCCAAGTGAGACTTTTTTTTAAATAAGTGACTCCCTTCACCTCCCAAAATTTACAAAAAATGGATTATTAGTTTTTAGGGGGTGGGACAGTGGCTTGGTGGGTAGCACTGTCGCCTCACAGCAAGAAGGTTCTGGGTTTGATTCCTAGGTGAAGTGGTCCGGGTCCTTTCTGTGTGGAGTTTGCATGTTCTCCCCATGTCTGTGTGGGTTTCCAAAGACATGCAAGTGAGGTGAATTGGAGATACGAAATTGTCCATGACTTGAACGGATGAATCTTGTGTAACCAGGTGTTATCTGTCCTGTCATTAATGTAACCAAAGTGTGTAAAACATGATGCCAAAATCCTAATAAATAAATAAATAATTCCTTTTTGTTCCTTTACATTTGATGTACCGTAAATGCAGATGTAGACAGGTTTTTATTTATTAGTTTTAACCTTTTTGTCTCTTGACATCTGCAAGACATTCAGAAATCTTACTAAACTGGTAAAAATGATCACAAAAGTGCAGAAGTAATTAAGAACGTTATCAAGATAAAGACTAATTAGAAGCTTCCGGAGCATTTACACTGAAAGCAGCTTTAAGCTTTAGATTTCCATCCTGGCCTTTCTTTTTTGGTAAAGTGTATTACTTTTCTCACCCCAAACTTTAAAATCCCTCTGTTATTCAGAATTCTGAAATTAATTAACATTTAATTACAAAAATGATTAAATCTCATTAGCAGAGAAATGTGAGGTGACCTGTAAATGTAAAACACCCCAGCAAATCCGAAAACACAACGTTGTCTTTTTATTATCTGTTTTACCATCACTTTATCCTGGTCAAGGTCACAGTGGTTCTGATGTATCGGGTTAGAGACAGGAGACACTCCAGAAAGGTCACCGGTCCAACACAGGGCAAACACACATACACACACACTAACTCACATCCTAGAGTGATTTTTAGTAGCTCCAGTTGGCCTGACTGCATGTCTGGACTTGTATGAGGAAACTGGAGCACCCGGAGGAAACCCACACAGACACAGGGAGAACATGCAAACTCCACACAGAAAGGACCCTGGTCGGCCAGTCGGGAAATCAAACCCAGGTCCATCTTTCTGTAATTGGGGTAGCACATTAGTCCTTTGTCCTATGGTTATATTTTGTGTGTACGTGTGTGTGTGTAGGTTTGTTTTGCAGTTTATTTTAGCTCAGTCCTGCATTTGCATTTGAACTGCATTCCAAAACAAAACTGAAAACAGTGTCTCTTTATTGTCTGTTTTACCATCACTTTATCCTGGTCAGGGTCACGGTGGTTCTGATTTATCGGGCTAGAGTCAGGAGACACCCCGGACAGATTGCCAGTCCAATACAGGGCACACACACACACACACACACACACACACACTTAGGGTGATGTTTAGTAGCTGCAATTGGCCTGATTGCATGTCTGGACTTGCAGAGGAGGAAAACCCACACAGACAAAGGGAGAACATGCAAACTCCACACAGAAAGGACCCTGGTAGGCCGGCCAGGAAATCAAACCCAGGTCTATTTTGCTGTGAGTGGGCTGGCACATTAGACCTCTGTGCTATGGTTATATTTTATGTGTGTGTGTGTGTGTGTGTGTGTGTGTGTGTGTGTGTGTGTGTGTGTGTGTGTGTGTGTGGGTTTGTTTTGCAGTTTATTTCAGCTTAATCCTAAAGCATTTGCACTGCATCCGATCGCCATTGTGCACCGAATCCAACATTAATCACCATGTGTTTCATTGTAAACTGTTTGTTCTTTGTTGCCCTTTTGCACACTGCCGTCCTTATATGGTCAACATTTCCTGTTCTTGTCTTCTGCTGCCAAGGTCATTAATCTTCTTATCTTCTTCTCGTTCCCCCTTATTAATTTATCCTCTACTCAAACATAGAAATATATTTACAGTATTGAGTTGTATATGTTATGTATTCTATATTATGTTGGTTCATTATTAGTATACCAGTCATCAGCGAATATTTATTTGGCAAATATCCAGTCACCTAAAATCTTGCGTCTTTTATACCAGCGAAGAAGCAGCCTGTCCTCATCCTTTTTGAGCCCACAGTAAACAGTCCTATTTCACTTTGTTTCAGTCCAGCACATAATTGTTCTGTTCACCCGCCCACAGGTGTCTTCCACTGATAAGCTTATACACAAATGAAGACCGGCACCACACGGCACACAGCATCGTATACGCTAATACGCTAAACAAGGGCAAACGGTGCCATGGTACACAGAGTCAAGATCACCAAAATATTGTTTTAGACTGTAATGAAATGTCCCATGTTGGGTAACCGTGTTACTATAATCCACATATTCTCAAGAGTCATTAACATCAACAGAAAAGTCAAATAAACCTGTACATACACAATATGGCTGAAAGTATTAAGACACCCCTTTACATTTTTTAATTCATGTGTTTCAGCCACAACGACTGCTTACAGTGGCAACTCCACGGGTCTGTCCGAAAACCTAGGCTGCGTCTGAAATCACATACTTAAACAGTACATACTAAATTGGAGGCAGTGCACACTGCTCGGCAGTACGCTCTTTCAGTACACAAGAAAGCAGTATGCACGAAACCTCAGACGTACTACGTCCGCCATCTTACCAACATCATGTGATGCATGACATCACATCGCCACAGTTAACACCACACGCCTTTGGAGCTCCAGTTGAATTACGGGATAGATTATCGGACCGCAGGTGTGCTGTGTTTGCATAATCAAAAAGCCTGCCCGTGCAGTAGGTCATCTGGGTACGTTTTTTGTACTATTAATGAATACTACGTATTCGGACACAATACCAGCTCTTGCGTACTACTTTCGCGTACTGTTCAGTATGGAAGTGTGATATTTCGGACGCAGCTGTAGTGAGCTCTCTACATAGACGCATTTTACGTCATTCTATGCTCCCAAGAATAAGGATGTCCGAATTCTTAGATTCTTTGAAATGCTGCCTACTAAGGTGCTTCATTTCGAAGTGATAATCTGATTGAATAACGAGGTAGCATCCAACGCTTCCCTAGTGGTGAAAGCAATCCCAGCATATAATGCGGCACAACTTTTCTCACAAAAAATTACAAATATTGTGGACGAATACGGAACAACAAGTTCTTTTTAAATGTAATTAAAATCTTATTGATTTTGTCTAAAGGTGCACAAGTTTCATTTATTTGTGAATTCAGGCATGTCAGGAACAGTTTAACTATTTTCCGTACACAGAGATGTTAGCTGGCATGCTAGCATGTTGTGCCACCTCAGCCCATTGGTTTGAATAACCTGAGGCTAACTGTGCTAGCTTAGTAAGTAAATCTGTGGTGATATAATCTCTGTAATCACTGTCTAAGTAGTGCGTCTAAATAATCTGCCTTATAAGTCGATGTCTTATTAGAATCCTCACTACCAAGTAGGCAGTAGGCAGCTCACTAGGTTTTCGGACAGACCCCATATTAATGCTCATGGTTTTGGAACAGGATGTCAACCAAGTGTATGCTTAAGTATCTATTTATTTATGGATGAAGTCATATAGTGGATGTTGCTGTGTGAGCATCAGCTGCACATGTGCCACCCTGTACTAAATTCCTTTTAATATATTCAGTAAACACTTTATCCTAGTGAGGTTTTCAAAAGGTGCGGTGTCATTTGGAAATACGGGCCACCAGTCACCAGTCTATCACAGAGCATCACACTGTCCCCTGTTCACCCACTTGTACCTGCAGTGGCGTAACTAGGAGCTCATGGGCCCCTGTGCAAAAAAAAAATGTGGGGCCCCCTCAACAAATTATAATACAAATTATTTATATTATATATCAACAAAATATATATAAATGTTGTATGCTGATAGCTGATCAGAATGAATTAAAGGTACTTACTCACGTTTAATATATTACTTAACGAAAATATTGTAATATAATATTAACAACACCCCCCCCCCCCCCCCACACACACACACACACACCCACACACACACCATGGGCCCCAGTGCACCTGAATACCCCCCCCCCCCCCCCCCCGGTAGTTACGCTACTGCGTACCTGAGGGCAGATTATTGAAACCAATGCCCCTTGAACATCCTATGTTTTGGGGAGTTGGAAGAAAAACCCAGAGGGAACCTACTCAGACATGATAAAAGCATATCAATATCAAATTTATACAGATAGGGGGTAAAGGATGAAACCCCTGGTCCACAGAACAGTGCACCACAGTGCATCCATGATAACAATTACAATGAGGTTAAAACCCAATTCAAACAAAACTCTCCTTTTTTTTCTCTCTGTGGTGAAGTCTGACATGGCTGCTGTCCAAGAACATCATGTTTAAGACCACACAGATAAAATCCATAATAAAGTTCTTTGAGAATCTGTGTGTGTGTGTGTGTGTGTGTGTGTGTGTGTTTGTGTGTGGGTGCTCACACTGACACAATAAGTGCTCAGTGAGGATGATGGGTGCGAAGGGGGTATGGAAGCACCTGTGCTGGTGACATTGCTTCAGTGTAGATCCGGAGCCTGAAGGTCTCTTTTGTGTCTCTGATCTCAGCGTCACCTGCAGCTCTGCGTCCTGCTCAAGGAGGCAGATTTCATCTTTCATCTGCGAGTGGATCTCAATAATAACTCTGTGCTGACCACAGGCCAGCCTGCCCGAGCTAATCTCACAGAT
Source organism: Trichomycterus rosablanca (assembly GCF_030014385.1). Classification (NCBI taxonomy): domain Eukaryota; kingdom Metazoa; phylum Chordata; class Actinopteri; order Siluriformes; family Trichomycteridae; genus Trichomycterus; species Trichomycterus rosablanca. The sequence continues at coordinate 5,483,807 of NC_086010.1, read as the reverse complement.
GAGGGTCTTTTATTTCGCCCTGCTATGTTCCTGAGTCTGTTCCTGAGTGGATCGAATTCTGCTCTTATTAGAAACCTCGTCTGGGGTCAAGTGGGCCCCTCACTTTTAGATCTTAACCTCACCCACTCATGAAGCTGGTTTGTTTGCTGCATTTTGTAGTTGAAGGTATGATTGACCTTTGAGGAGCATGAAGAAAACACACCACAAAAGCTTATCACAGTGGTTCTTCAAGAGGGATGCAGGTCCACCAGGGGTATAAATAACATATCCAAGCCCCTAAACTAACATAGAATTCAGCTTTCAATCATAATTGTGTGTAATACAGACAGCCACATGAAATCTTGAGCTTAAATATCTACATATCTACATCATCAGGGGAGCGTGCTTTAATTAGAAAGACTAATCAACGTTAATGTCTTTATATTTCAAGAAAAAAGACAGACATCTTTCTCGCTGAGACGTACGCCTCGCTCATGTGCAGTCATCACTGTAACCAACCTTGATGTAGACTGTGATGGCCGCCCACGTATCTGCTAATTGCAGGTCTCTACCCTCCAGCAAACTTGCAATCACACAAACACACACACACACACGCACACACACACTGGGTCCTTTTCGCTGCACTGTTTAGCATTACTAATACATGAAGTTTGCTCATACTGCATTTCCATGGATGTTGGATACTTCAAGAAGGAAAGTGCTGGGCAGGGCTGACTGCAAACCTTATTAATGGAGCTACAGTACCGGATTAGTATCGGATCTGATCTGAACTGGTATATTTGCAAGTGCTGGGCTCACTTCAAACATTATTAGTTGAGCTTCGTTACTGAATTAGTATTGGGCCCTTTGCAGAACCCTTTTTCACCTATGCGCTCTGCACAGGCGCCTGTCTATCTGCCAATCAGGGTCCTTACACAGCGTTTGAAGACCCCACCAACATAGTTCGATCATCCCGCCCTAGCAGAACTGTGTCTGCTGCAGGCACTGCCAATTATGCCAGCTAGATGGTGCCCAGCCGACCGGTGGCAACGCCGAGTTTTGAACCGAGAAGTTAAGAATCTCGGCGTTGGTGTGATAGCGGAATATCCCGCTGCGTCACCTGGGCGCCCTGATTTATTTTTTAATCCAGTTCACCAACATACTTTATGCTCTTTATGTGTCTGATATTGCCTGAAATGTTATTAACTAACCACTACATTCTGATCAGGTTTACGTGGGTCAGATGCCACCAGCGAACACTGAGGGCAAAGCAAGAACACACCTTGAACTGAGTCCAAATTATACCAGGGCAACATACATTATATGTCCCAAAGAATCTGGACACCCTCCTTCTTTTGTTTTATTTACATTTCTGATTCCCTTTCCTAATTATGGTCCCACAGTACAACATAGTGTAATTTTTGTACTTCTGTGCACTAATAGCTTAACCTGTATATACTGAACAGATGGTGCTAGTGTATGTAAGTAAATGTGTATTTTATGTATTTAATGAGTGTTACATCTATGAGGGACTATGCACAGATTTTCACTCACCTTTTAAGTGATTTGATTTTGATTTGATTTATTAAATTGATAAAGATAATCTATAGATAAAGTGATAAAGATAATCTATAGATAAAGTGATAAAGATAATCTATAGATAAAGTGATAAAGATAATCTATAGTGTACATATACACATGTACAATTAAATCCTTTATTTATATATCAAGCTTCCAGTCAGAGCGCAGGGGCAGCCATTGTACTGCACCCCTGGAGTTACATTTACATTTTCGCCATTTAGCAGATGGCTTTATCCAAAGGGACTTACAGTACTCTGGTAGTTTACAGTCTAAGCAATTGATGGTTAAGAGCCTTGCTCAAGGGCCCAACAGCAGCAACCTGGCAGTGGGGGGCTTGGGGGGCTTGAACCAGCGACCTTCTAATTACTAGTCCAGTACCCTAACCACTAGGCTACAACGTCTTGAGTTGAGAAGGATAAAAACCTCGCTCAAGGGCCCAACAGTGGCTGCATGGCAGAGCCAGGATTCAAACCCACATTTTTCTGGTTGGTAACCTACATCTGTACCCACTAGGCCACCACAGTCTCCAATTGAGTAAAACCAGTTAAGTCCAATTATTTATATGCTTCCAGCTTTGTAGAAACATTATTTTGCTGTTCCAGCAGGGTTGACCTAATGTGCACAATGCAAAGACCAGAAAAACACAGTTTGATCAGGAACTCCAGTGACCTGCACCTCTCAGGTGTACTTATCTCTTTAGGTTCAGTTTATTCATTTTACCTGTAATAACCCTGATTTTAGTTAAATTATATGTTTATTTTAAAACAGAGCGTCAAGCTCAGAAAAGAGTTCTATTCTCAATAAATGTGCTGTTTTTATTGTCAAAATTTTGGATTTTTAAAATACTTATCAAGAAGCATTAGCGTGACTTAGATCCGTATCCATAGCGACAGCATGACAAGTGGTCAATTTGCCTATAGATGTTAATGTCACCTAGCAACATCAGACTAGATGAGCCAATGTGGAAGGTGTCAGTTAAATGTGAGGACGTGAAGATGGGTGAGAACTCTACCAGATGGTCAGAAGACTGGTCAGAATAAAATGAGCTTGCTTATAACTAATCCTGTCTGCTCACTGGGTTCATCGTTATCGTACACAATAACAGACCACAGAAAAAAGTAAAGGAAATTTAAAGGAGCATCTTTTTATGCTTTGAGAAAACTGTGGAGACCCATAAAGACATAGATGTTGTTGTGAGGCCCCCATTCAAACAGCTGAACTGAAAAATACAATTTTAAGTTTTGTAATTTAATATAAAAAGGAAAAGTCATTTGTAGTTTTGTACCACATACAACTGGTCATTGTTTATTTAATTTTGATGGTGCTTTTAAAACCAGTAAAATACTCTCAAAGTCTTTACTGAATGAAACTAGAAGTCAGTTTAGTTTACACCGACCAAGCATAACATTATGACAGGTGAAGTAAATAACACCGATTATCTCTTCATCACGGCACCTATTAGTGGGTGGGATATATTAGGCAGCAAGTGAACATTTTATCCTTAAACTTGATGTGTCAGAAACAGGAAAAATGGGCGGGTGTAAGCTCTTGTGCGGTGTTCCTGGTCTGCAATAGTCAGTATCTATCAAAAGTGGTCCAAGGAAGGAACAGTGGTAAACCGGTGACAGGGTCATGGGCGACCAAGGCTCATTGATGCACGTGAGGAGCGAAGGCTGGCCCTGGTGGTCCGATCCAACAGACGAGCTACTGTAGCTCAAATTGCTGAAGAGGTTAATGCTGGTTCTGATAGAAAGGTGTTAGCCCATGCCTCAACGGGTCAGGCCTGTTTTGGCAGCAAAAGGAGGACCAACACAATATTAGGAAGGTGGTCATAATGTTATGCCTAATCTGTGTATTTTGGTGATACTATAAGAGCACAGTTTCTTAGGACTGTTCAGCTTGAGTATATGATTTCATTTTTAGGACTCTTTCAAGCTTCCTTTTTTATTAATTATACAAAGTTGTTTACAGTGATATTAACTTCTCATGTATATAATACATACAGTAAGTATATAAGTATTATGTATAATGAGTATAACGTTGGTCCCAGTACAGGGCCCTGTGGTACGCCAAAAGCAATATATTATCCTAAGATTTGATACTTTTGAATTCTGCAAATACAAGGTTGCATTCATACCTTAAATCTTTTTGACCAGAGCTGTTCTCTGTTCAGGAAGGCATCTAGGTGTTGCACAAAACAAGGATTTGGGTTTTATCTTCTTTTTTTGCTGGAGATGAAGGAGGTTTTCGGGTGCTATGATAGTGAGAACCAAAGCTTTGTAGTGGAACGGAGCATGCACAGCATGGCCTGATGAGTAGAAATCCCCTACTTTCTAATTAATGGAGGTACACAGGGCCAAGGGATGAGACGGATCAGGAAAATGACATCAGGAGCGAGATAACATCACTCATTTCTCCGGCCCATTGTGGCCCAACAGGATCATCTGTAATGAATCACTCAAGCATTCGCTAGATACATTTGAATGGAGGTGGGAAAAAATCATTGTCCACAGGAGAGTTTCTTCCTTTGATAAAGATCTTCACTCTCTATCCCGGGCTCTTGTTTTCTATCTCCTTTTTCCTTTTACTTCTTGGCATTTTGTCTGAGAGGGTCCTGATCGAATGTAGAATTTGATCTCGGTAACAGGTGCTGCCTTAGTGCGTTTTTGTTTTGTTTTCTATAAGACAAGCAATTCAAACTGCCATATTTATATAAAGTAAAAATCAAAAGGTAATGTGAGGTAACTTTGTAGCACAGGATTTAAATGTATTGTTTTTAATTATGATTCAATAAAGCTGGTGGAGTTTTAATGCCCATAAAAATAGGGCTGGTTTGACTTCATCTGTTAAAAAGAATAAAAAACAATAATCTTGTTGTCAAAACCCAAAAATGACCCCCAAACTTTAATGTTATGCTTTAATGTTCATCTCCCAAGTACGGTAGTTGCATTAAATCTAGTAGAACTATACAAATTAAAAAAGAATATTTAAGATTTTTCCCCTTACACCATCATCTTTCACATAATATAAAATAAAAATAGATTTTCAACAACCTTATGGGCAGTTGTAGCCTAGTGGTTAAGGTACTGGACTAGTAAAGAAAAGGCCCTTAACCCTACATTGCTCAGACTGTATACTGTCACAGTGCTGTAAGTCACTTTGTATAAAAGCATCTGCTAAATGCCGGAAGTGTAAATGTTATGGTCTGATGTCCAGATACTTTTGGCCATATAGTGTACATGATATAAAGTCAGTCATACTAAATATGTACTTTTCATGTGTACCCACAGGCCCTGTTGTTGTAGTGTGTTGATGCTATTATGCAGGTACGTGTTTGTATAATGTAAATCTTTGTAGTGTGTACTATTACTTTTGATCTATGCAACCAGCTACTGAGGCCTTAATTTGTCTGTCTGTCTGTCTGTCTGTCTATCCATCTACATATATTATTAAGCTTAATGAAAATTGCAATTCAGTGCAGCTTTCTGGGTTCTTTCTATTCCCATGTTAAAGTCCATTCTTTGTTGCTGCACAGCACGGACGGCCGATTTGCTCCCATCTCACAAAAGCCATATAAGTCAGTGAATGAGTAAGTAGGTGAGCATGTGGTTTCCCTGCAATGAACTGGCAACTGGTCAAGCCAAGTGTGTCTGGAACCCTGCAACCCTAATTCTGAATCGAGCAGTTTTGAAAATAAATGAAAGAATGAATACTAATTGGTGTTTTTTCTGGCATGGTTGGCATATGTATTTAAAATATGCAGGTTAACCATATGCTCAGATGAACTAGCATCCAACCAGAATCCTCAGAACTAACTTGCACAGTTTGGTCCTCACTTTGATTTAAACATTTGGAAGACGATGAACAGAATTTTAATGACTATGATATGACTGGAACTGTTTGTAAACATTAAAAGTGTGTCCTAGAACACATCTGGTTTTTTTATTATGAAAAATCTTTACATATGTGTAAAACATATGGTATTTTAACAATCTCTGCTCTTCATTTGTTCTCTTTTAAGCCATTTTTGCATTGTCCATATTTTCTCAGTTTTCCACTGCAGTTCCTGGTCGGCAATCATTATACCCACAGGCTGGTCCAGGAGGGTCACAGGCTTCTTTTTACCAACCAGTGGTGGATTCGTACAGAGAGTTTTAACATGCATTGAGGAACACTTTAACATCTCAATCATACAGTGGCAGTGGAGGGTGGATTCCCATACATCTTTTCCTCTGAGTGCCACACAGGCCGTTGACACCACTGAGATACAAATCTGGGTTTTCGAGGTGGTTGGCTAATTAATTAAACTGCACTGCCACCCACATTACTTTAAATTAATTTATTATAAACCATAGGGGCAGTGGAAGCCTAGTGGGTAGAGCTTTGGGCTATCAGTTGGAGGGTTGTGGATTTGCCATGAAGCTGCTGTTGGGCCCTTGAGTAAATCCTTTAACCCTTTCAACTCCAATGTCTGTCACTGCACTCTGAATCCAGCGTCTGAAATCGTGATATACATTTCATTGTATTATATATGTGACATTTGGTTGATGTAAAATATTTCTGTGATTGAATGGTTGGGAGATCAAACTCTTCTTGTTTGATTTATACATTCATTGTGCCATTTTCTGAAAATATTTTGTCAAAATATACATAGAAATCAACTTTTATTGTTTATTCTGTAATGCCTCCTTAGTTAAGCAATTATGACACAGCCTGTGAGTTCTCTGTGACCGTATTAATAAGGCTTGTTTGACATTGTTCATTGAACATTGATCATTAAACAAGGTCTGAATGAAACCCAAACTGTTACTTTTAACTGAGGTAAAATTTGTCAGGCTTGTAAGATGTAAATTTAAGAACCACCAAAAACAGGTCTGCCATGATTAATAAGTTGCAGGAACAGTGATGACAGGCAAGCAGGCTTTACATCTCAAAGGGCTTTGACTCTACATCTAAGTAAGACACCCACATTAGATGTTTAAACTAGAGTTGTATTTTTATGCTATATGTACAGTATAAGTAAAGCAACATTGCATAAGTTCACCCATTATGCTTTGGTGGCGCAGCGATCTATTACTCTTGCTCTTCGGCTATCACCCAGCTGGGCGTCTACACAGACATGATCTCTGTTTCTCTATCTCTGATGCAGTGGATCGGCTCATACTAGTAGTGCACACACTACCATGTTATTACCATGTTAGTTTTTACCAGGCAATGCTGAGAATGGCCCAACACTCAGATAACATCTAGTCAAACAGGGTTCTGTCGGGTTCTCTTTTAATAGTTAGGGCAGCAGTATGGCTACAGTCAATAACTGTATACCCACAAAGTTAATCTCTAGAGTAGGTGTAAAGTTATCAGTGAATGTACGATCAGATTAGGTGCTTGGCTAGTTTATATACAAAAAAAGTTTGAATAATAATAGATATCTTACAGTATATAATGTAAGATATATAATAATATATAAAAATATAGGATATAATTTATTTTTTTTGTAATTTATTTATGCATTTTCTCCCATTTTCTCCCAATTTAGCGTAGTCCATCTGTCTTCCGCTGATAGCATAGGATTGCATATGTTGCTGCTCACGTTTCCTCCGACAGTCCTAGCGGACCCCTTCTTTCTATCAGCTAATCAGGGTCCTTACACAGCATTTGAAGACCCCACCCACATAGTCTGGTCATTCCGCCCTGCAGGCATTGCCAATTATGTGTTCAGGAGTTCAGAATCTTGGCGCTGGTGTGCTAGTGGAATATCCCGCTGTGCCACCTGGGCGCCTGATATAATGATTTTTTATTAATATATAATAAAAAAATATCTTATTTTTGTACTGTGGACATGTTTTAAAAGATCATTGCAAATCATTGGTGCAAGAAATATTTCAGTGTTTCATTTTTCTAGGAGACAGATTGGAAAACGTTGCACTAACAGCAGCAGGTCAAAACCAACTTTTTGTGTATTTTATGTATTTATTTATTGTTTTTTTTTTGTTTTTGTTTTTTACTGTCACAAAGGAATTGGGTTTATATAAGTAATATTTTTGTCTATAAGATATGAGTAAACATCTTCTTTTGTTGGACTATATACATATATTTACAGTTTTTATTTCCTTCTACAATTTTTGACTGAAAGAAGAAAAAAGATTGCAACTTCTATTTTATACAAAGGGATAAACGTTTATTCAACTGTGTGTTTCAAGGAAAGCTGAATATATTATTCCTAAAAATAAATAAATAAAAAAACAAGAGGCTAAATAATAAAAAGGTTGGTTTTGACCTGCTGCTGCTGGCGCAAAGTTTCCCAATTTGTCTCCTAGAAATATGAAACACCGAAATAATCCTTCCTGCCCTCTTTATGTGAAATTCCCATCAACAGAGTAGAAATGATTGCTGAACAAAGTCAATCTGCCCATATCAGACTCTCTCTGAGGGGATTTAGCTTGAAGTCACCAAGGTCTGAAAAAAAAACTCATGGATGTTCGTTTCAAAGCTGTGAGTGATAAATGTGGGTTATAATAATGAGCCACAAACAAAGTCTGGGTGCATTTTTTTGTGCATTTGTTTTAAACTACAAATTCCTGAATAGTTCATTCAATCCATCCCATGAGATGTATTGTATACCCCTTTGTAGGGACCCCAAACCCCTAAGTATTTCTGGCTCTGTCTCTCACCCGAGCTTATATTCCAATGCAATTATTTAATATACACCCACTCATAGTCTGCCTATGAGATAGGAATATAATTGTATGTTACTTTTTAATTACAGGGAAAAATCTGACTTGTAAGATGATGGGCTGGAAGGTGCCACAGCATTGTTATTTCTCTGCCTTCCCCCCCCCCCCCCTTCATCCCGGTTTTTCTGATTGCGCGAGCCGGGCTCCTTTGCCGAGCGATGATAAGCGGAATTTCCATGTTCTCTGCATAATTAATCCATCTCTGCCTCTCCTCATGCCAACTCCTCCGTTATCGCCCTCACATGCCTGAATTGCAAAAGAATCCTCTCTTCAATTGGAACTTATTGATATGCCGGGAAGAAGAAAAAAAATGGAAATCCTCAAAAAAAAAAAAAGTAAGTCACAGATTGGTAAATGGATTAATTTCGCGGCAATCTCCAGCATCTAACGGGGCCAGACAGGCAGGGCGAATTGAAAGTGTCTCCTGTTTCTAGAGTTTGAGTCCCAAATGATAGCGTTTATTGGCGTGTTTTTTTCTTTCCTCCATAGTCAAAAAAATTACCATTCATTTGCATGCCATAAAATACTTTTATATGGTTTGGAAATTCAGAGAAATTTCTTTCAATGCCTGTCGTTTGGCGGACTGATAACAACTCCTGCCCCGCACATCTGGCAGCTTTTGATACAGCCTGAAAAGAGAGTCTGAATATTTAATATTTTTATCTGTTTTTCATCGATGGTTTCACCATTAGGGCAGGCAGGGCCTATTTTGCATGGAGGCAGGCAGATGTAGATTTATTTCTCTGAGCTGTCTACACTTGGCCTGTCTGCGACTATCCTGATGCATTTTTACTTCCTTTATGTGTGTGTGTGTGTGTGTGTGTGTGTGTGTGTGTGTGTGTGTGCATATGCAATCACTTAAGCAGTCAGTATTATAAACAGCACGAGGCAGACACATACCTGGAAAAAAATATAACTGCATTATGATGGATCTGTTTACAAAAACGTGCTGCGTCGTCAGAAAAATTGGAATAAAATCCAAACGATGTTCAGTGTCCATATACATACTGTGTTTTGTCATTGAACTAACACACACTACATTGAATTAGCTATAGAATGAATAGCAGACGTGTTAGGCAGTGCTGAATACATTGTTGTGACAAGTGCACTTGTACACTGTATGGCCAAAAGTATGTGAACACCTGAACATGACATTGTTCCACATGGACCATGTGCCACTATGGGGATTATGGAGTTGGAGTTGGCCTCCACTCTTCTGTGAAAGTTTTACACAAGATTTTGAGCGTCGGCATTAATGTTGGATGTTAAGGCCTAGTTTGCGATCAAAGTTCTGAGGTGTTCAGTGGGCTTGAGGTCAGGGCTCTGTGCAGGCCACCACAGCTCCTCTACACCAAACTTCAAACCAAAACCATGTTTTTTAGGCCAACTGTTTTTTGTTATTATTCATCATTATTATTTACTTATCAATTCATTCAAACACTGGGCACAAAGCAGGAATACCCTAGACAGGGTGCAAATCTATTGCTTGGCTTAGGCCATCCTCCCTTCAGACATAGCCGATCGTGTCTATGTAGACCCCCGGTTGGTTGATAGCACTGCTGAGATTTAAACCTTGATCTCAGCTGTGGTGGGCTGCTATAAGAGACCCCAGTGTCACCCATATGCCTTTTTTTGTTAACCAGAATGATAAACCAATATTAAAATCAAACAGTTAATATGATACTATAAGTTATAGAGTAGAGCAGGGTAGGTACTAGATCAAAACCGATGCACAAGCTGGCCGTATTCTCACCATACTCTGGCTGTACTACTGTATATTAAAGGCAGGTAAATTGAGTGGGTGCACAATAATGAATGGCAACAGATAAGCTTTTAAACAAGGTCTAGTGGAACCCCAGGCTAGAATAAAGTTTTAATAAGACAAAGGGAGCATTCAGTCAACATTCAGTGGTTTAAATGTTTAGTGGTTGGCACAGAGCCCTTACATTAACTCCACTAATATTTTTGGGTTAGAGTGGAAGATGTTAATGGTGTTAATGATGTTAATGTTAATTAATGTTTATGGTTTTGAAATGGGACCTCTAAGAAGCTCAAGGGCAGGTGTTCACATACTTTTGGCCATATACGTAGTGTAACTGTAGTGTAATCTTAAACACTATATTTTCACATCTTTGAATGAAACCACATCTCACAGCAATAAGGTTCTGGGTTTAATTCCCAGGTGGAGTGGTTTACATGTTCTCCCCTTGTCTGCGTGGGTTTCCTCCGGGAGCTCCTGTTTCCTCCCACAGTACAAAAACATGCAAGTGATGTGAACCGGAGATCAAAATTGTCAATGACTGTGTTTGACATTAAACTTGAACTAATGAGTCTTGTGTTACCAGTAACTACCTGTCCTGTCATGAATATAACCAAAGTGTGTAAAACATGATGTAAAAAATCCCTATAAATAAATAACTGAATCCACATACCTAATTTGTTTATTATGAATGTGTAGTTGGAATATCTGTATGCTGTCACAGCCCAACCCAGCACAAGACACACTGATTATTTGGCAGTTCAGATAAGAAATAGAACATTATGATGCTATTGTTGCATCTGTCATATTTCTACTGAGCGTATGTAATTGAAAGTTCAGTGCTGACCCCTCGTGATCTAATAATTACAGATTGATCAACCAGATTTTTTTGTCTGTTTGGTTCCTTACTCAGCACTCGGAGCGAAGATACCGCGTGAACCAAACGCAGCCGTATTGCAAAACAATTAATCTGTCAAAACCGGGAGTGTGAGGACTATGCACTCAGCATCCATATGCCATGGTCGCCTGATACCGATCGTATATTATTCGCATGAAGCTAAATTCTGCTGCTATGCATACATAAATTACCACGGGACTATATTACACTCAGCACCAATGATACACATTAATGTATAATAAAGCATAAAGAGTGTTATCTGCCATCTTTAGAATACTGTATGGGCTCGAATAAAAAGACACTGAAGACACAACAGAAAGTGTCAGTTTGCTGTAAAGAAATGAAACAAAATGAACAGTAAATAAGTAACATAACAGTAAATAATGAACATTTAAAATATTTACATGATATCTCTATATGCAGCTGAACATCACAGGTCTGTTACTGGCTAGATACTGAGCATCCAGTTCCAACCCAGGAAAAGTTGGCTCAGTTCAAGTTTAATGTCAAACACAGTCATGGATAATCTTGTATATCCAATGCACCTCACATGCACGTCTTTAGACCGTGTGAGGAAATCGGAGCTTCCGGAGGAAACCCACGCAGACACGTGAAGAACATGCAAACTCCACAAAAAGGACCCAGACCGCTCCACCTGGAAATCGAATCCAGAACCTTCTCGCTGTAACAGGACAGTGCTACCCACCGAGCCACCATGCTGCCCTAACTTTTAATTTAACCAAATAGAAAGATCTTTGTGGGTTTCCTTTGGGTGCTCCGGTTTCAAAGGATGCCCGTATAATAGCCAGCTAGAAATGGCTTTGCAGAGTCACACGTCCATGGTTTTGACATTGTTGTTTCATGAACATGCAGTTTAAGAAAGGGGGAGAGAGCGCTGACGTTTACCTTAAACTCAAGGTGTATGTGTGTGTGTGTGTGTGTGTGTGTGTGTGTGTGTGTGAGCCCTCTGATAGACTGGTAACCTGTTCAGGGTGTTTCCTACCTTTCGCCCAGTGAATCGTACCCACTGTGATGCTGAATAGAATAAAGGCATGTGGTAAAACATACAGTAAATGAATTAATGAATGAATGAAATATTGATTAAAATTCATATAAGTAATGTTTAGCTGTATTATTTATAAACAGTATAAAGAACAAGTAAGATCTGGGGCTTAAATCTCAGCTGTGCTATCAGCCACCTATTGGCTGTGTCTTAGAGGGTGGCTGAGTCCCCGCCACGGATTGGAGTCCTGTACATTGTGCCCAGTGATTCCTGGTAAACCAGACCCCTGTGATCCTGACCAGGATAAAGTGGTGGTAAAACATGAGAGTTAATTAAAAATAAAACTAATGACCATGCTGTGGTTTATATTTCTTTGAACGTGGCAGTTTGTTGTTGAGTTGAAGATGCGGTGGTGGTGGCACATTGTTACAGTCGACATCCATCAGATGGTAAAAGCATTCAAGAGAGAAACTTCACACCCGTTCACACAGCACAATCAAATTAACAAACCCGTCCATCTGTTACAAGTCACAAAAATGACAACAGAATCCACATCAGACTATATTTATTTCACTTTAGTTCATTCTTGATGGATTTTTGGCTTAAATATTCAGTCACATCTCAGTTTCTAACAACCACAAATTAAAATCATTGCATATTTTTATTAGAGCTATTAATTATTTCTTGAAGAGCAGAAAATAAATCATTTATTTTTATTTTTTATACTTTTTGGCATTTTGCACGAACCATCGCAAAACAAGTCCAACCTTAAAGCTAATAAAAGTTTGCTGATACACTTTATAGCCAAACATATGTGGACAACTGACCATGAGCTATAAACTATATGCACTGTCGCCTCACAGCAAGAAGGTCCTGGGTTCGATCCCCAGGCGGGGCGGTCCGGATCCTTTCTGTGTGGAGTTTGCATGTTCTCCCTGTGTCTGCGTGGATTTCCTCCGGGAGCTCCGGTTTCCTCCCACAGTCCAAAAACATGCTGTCAGGTTAATTGGATACACTGAATTGCCCTATAGGTGAATGGGTGAGTGTATGTGTGTCAAGGGTGTTACTGTGTGCCTACAAGGGTGTTACTGTGTGCCTTGCACCCATTGAAAAGCTAGGATAGGCTCCAGCACCCCCTGTAACCCTAATTGGATAAGCGGTTAAGACAGTGAGTGAGTGAGTGAGTGTTCTAATGTGGAAATTTGTGCCCATTTAGTCATTTATTGGAGAAGTATGTCCGTTTCACAATTGACATTCTAATTCATCTCAACTTAAAGTTGTTTAGTGCTCTGAGCAGGTCCTTGTAGTTCCTCTACAGCAAACTTGCCAAACCATGTTATTATAGATGTCACTTTGTTTCTGATTCTGTTTAGCATGTTCTCCTCTTGTCTGTCTGGGTTTCCTCCAGGTCCTCTGGTTTTGTCCAACAGTCAAGAAACATGCCTGTGGGTGGATTAGGGTCTTTACATTGTCGTTAGGTGTAAATAATAAGTGTTTAATGAGCATCATTTATAGGGTGTGCGTACTTTGTGTTCAGTGCTTCCAGACTAGGGTAGGCCCTGGACCCACTGCAATCCTGATGAGGAGAAGGCCGTGACTGAAGATGAATGATTTAATGTAATCTATCTATCTATCTATCTATCTATCTATCTATCTATCTATCTATCTATCTATCTATCTATCTATCTATCTATCTATCTATCTATCTATCTATCTATCTATCTATCTATCTATCTATCTATATATCTATCTATATATATATATATTGATTTATATTATATTATATATATATATATATATATATATATATATATATATATATATATACAGTGTATCACAAAAGTGAGTACACCCCTCACATTTCTGCAAATATTTTATTATATCTTTTCATGGGACAACACTATAGACATGAAACTTGGATATAAGTTAGAGTAGTCAGTGTACAACTTGTATAGCAGTGTAGATTTACTGTCTTCTGAAAATAACTCAACACACAGCCATTAATGTCTAAATAGCTGCAACATAAGTGAGTACACCCCACAGTGAACATGTCCAAATTGTGCCCAAAGTGTCAATATTTTGTGTGACCACCATTATTATCCAGCACTGCCTTAACCCTCCTGGGCATGGAATTCACCAGAGCTGCACAGGTTGCTACTGGAATCCTCTTCCACTCCTCCATGATGACATCACGGAGCTGGTGGATGTTAGACACCTTGAACTCCTCCACCTTCCACTTGAGGATGTGCCACAGGTGCTCAATTGGGTTTAGTCCATCACCTTTACCTTCAGCTTCCTCAGCAAGGCAGTTGTCATCTTGGAGGTTGTGTTTGGGGTTGTTATCGTGTTGGAAAACTGCCATGAGGCCCAGTTTTCGAAGGGAGGGGATCATGCTCTGTTTCAGAATGTCACAGTACATGTTGGAATTCATGTTTCCCTCAATGAACTGCAGCTCCCCAGTGCCAGCAACACTCATGCAGCCCAAGACCATGATGCTACCACCACCATGCTTGACTGTAGGCAAGATACAGTTGTCTTGGTACTTCTCACCAGGGCGCCGCCACACATGCTGGACACCATCTGAGCCAAACAAGTTTATCTTGGTCTCGTCAGACCACAGGGCATTCCAGTAATCCATGTTCTTGGACTGCTTGTCTTCAGCAAACTGTTTGCTGGCTTTCTTGTGCGTCAGCTTCCTTCTGGGATGACGACCATGCAGACCGAGTTGATGCAGTGTGCGGCGTATGGTCTGAGCACTGACAGGCTGACCTCCCATGTCTTCAACCTCTGCAGCAATGCTGGCAGCACTCATGTGTCTATTTTTTAAAGCCAACCTCTGGATATGACGCCGAACACGTGGACTCAACTTCTTTGGTCGACCCTGGCGAAGCCTGTTCCGAGTGGAACCTGTCCTGGAAAACCGCTGTATGACCTTGGCCACCATGCTGTAGCTCAGTTTCAGGGTGTTAGCAATCTTCTTATAGCCCAGGCCATCTTTGTGGAGAGCAACAATTCTATTTCTCACATCCTCAGAGAGTTCTTTGCCATGAGGTGCCATGTTGAATATCCAGTGGCCAGTATGAGAGAATTGTACCCAAAACACCAAATTTAACAGCCCTGCTCCCCATTTACACCTGGGACCTTGACACATGACACCAGGGAGGGACAACGACACATTTGGGCACAATTTGGACATGTTCACTGTGGGGTGTACTCACTTATGTTGCCAGCTATTTAGACAATAATGGCTGTGTGTTGAGTTATTTTCAGAAGACAGTAAATCTACACTGCTATACAAGCTGTACACTGACTACTCTAAGTTATATCCAAGTTTCATGTCTATAGTGTTGTCCCATGAAAAGATATAATGAAATATTTGCAGAAATGTGAGGGGTGTACTCACTTTTGTGATACACTGTATATATAATATCATAAACCTGTGAATCTGTATGCAGATCAGACAGGAGAAGCTGCTAAGGATAAACGGCTATAGAAAGCATGTGAAAAGAAAAAAGAAAACTGAGTGGATGTGGGGATGGCCAGTGGGTTGGCACGGCGTGGCACGGGTTGGCAGGCTGGGTGGTGGAGCGGGCACGCTCTCAGACATCTGTTTGCGCCCGGCTGCTGCCGATGCCGTTGGAAGCGGGGCTCGCCGCCATGACCAGCGGGAACATGGCAAGCTGATAATACCCCGCTGCAAGACGATGCCACTGTGATGCCAGTGCGGCATAGCTTTTCTAGTTACTTTACGTTGGCATGAGACATCAAAACAAACTCAAAGTGAAAAGTGTGGGAGAAGAGGTAATTAGGAACATTTTAAGGTGGTGGTTCTTCTACGACAGTGACATTTTTAACAAATTAATTATATCAGACTCTTTTTCTACAGTGCAGTTTCCCATTTATTTCATTATTTGTTTTTAGTAACTGGTTTATCCTGGTTAGGTTCATGGTGGGTCCATCACAAACACTGGTTGCCATCTAGAAAAACACCCTGGAAAGGCGCATCACACATGCACACATTTACTCCTCAGGTATAATTTAGGGCAGCCAATCCACCTTTTGCATGGAAGGAAGCAGGAGAACCTGGAGAAAGCCCACACAGACAGGCAGCGAACCCACGTTGCTGTGTAGCACCCAGACAACCAGCTGTGCCTCCATTTCACCTTATTTTTGTTGTTGTTGTTGTTGTTGAATTATTTATTTGTATTCATGTTTTCATCCTTACCAGGATCATGCTTAGTCAGTAGAGTATTTGTGAGATTGGTCACTGTTGTTACACAAGAACGGCACACAATAACATTCCAAAGCTGTTAGGTGAGGTTTAATAAAGCGTAAATGTTTTTGTATAATTCATTTTATTCACCTGTGAGCAATGGGTGTGGCTAAAACTTCTGTGGCCACATACTTTTGCTCATATCATGTTTCTTAATTTTGAGAGAGTATTTTTCATCAGCATTATTAGACCTTGAGCTCCCGTCGGAGCAGACGGCCAGGCGTGGACGGCCTTGACCCGGCCCACTCCTCCAGCTGTCTGTGTCCCTGCGCTTTTTCTTCCTTGTCCTCACCGTCCCTGGACATACGCCAGTCCCCTAATGCCAGTTGGTGTGCCCATCATACAGCGTGACAGCAAATGGCAGATCTTCAAGGCATTCTGCTGATGCTGCTGTAATGCCAACATGGCAGCATTTGATTTGTGCTTGATTGCCTTCCGCACTGGAAGGACAACAAATTGCTAATCGTGCACCAATACGCGGATTTCAACCAGTATGTTATCAATTATATTATATCTACTATACTCAGCTATACTCAACTTTTCTCAGCTATACTCAACTAAACTTTTACCCAACAGGTAAGGAGTCTTGGTGTTGTCCTTGATAACCAGCTGACATTCTCTCCTCATATAGCCAACATGACAAGATCATGCCGGTTCCTCCTGTACAACATCAGGAAGATTCGTCCATTTCTCTCCAGGGAAGCTACCCAGATTCTGGTGCAATCACTTGTAATCTCACGGTTGGACTACTGCAACTCCCTTCTGGCTGGAGCTCCCATGTCCACGATTAAACCCTTACAGCTCATTCAAAATGCAGCTGCACGTCTGGTTTTTAACCAACCCAAACACTGCCACATCATCACCCCACTGCTGCCTCATCATCACCCCACTGCTGCCTCATCATCACCCCACTGCTGCGTTCTCTTCACTGGCTTCCTGTAGCTGCACGCATTCAGTTTAAAACACTGACGCTCGCCTACAAAGCCAAAAATGGACCAGCCCCAAGCTACCTTTCAACTAATCAAACCCCGCTCTGTACCACGCAACCTCCGAGCCTCTAGTCTCGCTCGACTTGAGCCCCCATCCAGGACTAAAGGAAGACAAGCATCAAGGCTGTTCTCTGTTCTAGCGCCGAAGTGGTGGAATGAACTTCCTCTGTCTGTCCGAACATCTGAGTCTCTTGCTGTCTTTAAAAAACTATTAAAAACCCACCTTTTTACTAAACACTTAGGCTGACTTGTACTTATTTACTAACATTTTGTTCCATTCTTTTCCATTTAAAAAAAAAAAAAAAAAGGCACTTTGGTTCTAACAGGTTTTAGCAGATTTGTGTTCTTTGACTGTTGTTTACCTAAACTTGAGAAATGAAATGTTCACTATAGAAGCACTTCTGTAAGCCACTCTGGATAAGAGCGTCTGCTAAATGCTGAAAATGTAAATGTAAATTATCTTGTTAAAATTACACTATATGGACAAAAGTATTGGGACACTTCTTCTAATTATTGAATTAATGTGCCTTAGCCACAATAAATGCCAACAGGTTCAATAATTTAGTTATATAAAGAAAATTATATGTTAAAAACTTTGCAGTTTAGGGAAGGCCCTTTTCTATTCCAGCATGACTGTACCCTTGTGCACAAAGCAACTGGTGTAAAGAAACTCCAGAGACCTGACCTCAGTCCCACTGAACAGCTCTGGAATGAACTGGAACATCAGTTGAGGCTTTCTTGACCAACATCAGTGTCCAGCCAAACAAATGGGCAAAAATTCCCACAGACATACTTTAAAGTCTAGTGAGAAGCCTTCTCAGAAGGCCTGGAAAGATCACATAGAGGTCACTTTATTTTAATGCCATTTGTTTTTGAGATGTTCAACAGACCTATGGTCAGGTGTCCAAATACTTTTGGCCATAAAGTGTATATTTATGAGCAACACTTCAGCTTTTACTGGAGTATTTTGTGTTGTAATTGTTGCAGAACGCCTAACACATGAGTTGTAAATTTCTGCTAATCCCCAATTTAATGCACAAAATACATTTCTGAGAATTTGGACAGGTTCATTTAAAACTATATAAACTATACAGTATATACTATGTACTATAGATGGTACCAGGATGCACCTTGTTGAAAGACCTGCTGGTAAAGTATCAGTAACAGATACATCAAGACCATTTCAGATGTCTTGTAGAGTCCAGACTCGGGTCAGTGCTTTTTAGACAGCATATCAAGGGGGTGGTCCTAATGTTATGGCTTATCTGTGTATATAAAAACATTTTTTATTGATGATTGATGTTCTAACTTTTGTAACCTAAAATGTACATTGTTATTGTAGTTGCTCTATTTGCAAATTAATTAAATCACATTTAAATTCTCATGTCTCTTGTTAGAAATCCCTACACACTGGCACCCCATACACACACTGGCACACCATACACACACTGGCACCATGTACACACACTGTATGTGCTTTAAATTACTAGGGGAGCAAACTGCATGCCACTGATTTCCCCAGTGATGGGAACAGGATCATGTTAATTATTTCAACCATCTGGTCCAGTCCCTGGTACAGGCGTCCTCCACCCCAAACAGATTTGTACCTGTCAGACCCGGTGGCCATGGAAATAAAGTCCAACTCGCCCTGAGGGATTAAACAAGGGGCTGAAATGACTCCTACATGGCTTATACAACCACACCTCCATGTCTTCTTCTGCTCTCTTCTTTTAGATGCTCCAAGTGAATATGGGAGCAGTCAAAATAATAATAATAATAATAATCATTATAATATGTTCTCCCTTTACATTTCCCTGTGTAATCTGGCATCTCTAAATTGTCCCCCTAGGTGTGTGTAGCCCTGTGTAATTCCACCCCGTGTTTCCAGGTGGTGCTAAACCCACCACATCCCTGACCAGGCTTTTTAGTTTGTCCTTTTTTCTCTTTTTCATTTTAATCACCTGCTTTATCTTGGTCAGGGTCATGACGAATCCAGTTCCACAGTGAAGTACTGGACACAAGTCATAAATACTCTGGACATGGAACCAGTTCATCACAGGGCTTTAGCCACCTCTTCCTCCAGACACAGCCAATCATGTCTGTGTAGACGCCCAGCTGGTCAATAGGACTGCTGAGATGAGAACCCAGATCCCAGAAGTGGTGAGCTCGCAAAATACACTGCTGCTATTACTCAGGTGCCTACAAAAATATTTTCTCTACAAATAATAACCTACAATTTCTCTTCCAAGCTTTTATATCGCCACCACAGCTGTAAGATCTTCAGAAGTTTAAATTCAACAGCTGTGAAATGCTTTTGGAAACGTGCGCATTACACCACCTTATGAATTATTAGACCCTGATTTTCTCATCGTGCCTCCTGTCGGCTGTGGATGGGTTTAATCCAGCCCTGAAACAAAACACAAGGTGAAACATGAACCTCTCTCTGATGCTGAACGATATTACACAGACATTTACATACCCATGTTCCCACCCTGCAATTATATCTCACCCAGCACAACCCGTCGATTCAATTATTGATTGCTCCTAGACTACTTTTTTTTATTTCACGGCTTTGCCCATAGCTTTTTTAGAGGACGGAAACGTGTCTTCTAACATGTGGTCCAACCTTGAGTGATAAAAAAGGGGGGAAGGGGTGAGGAACATCGCCTGGAGTGAGTTAATTAATTTAGATGCATTTTCTAATATAAATCAGTACGTTTTGTTGCCCTGGAACAGCAAGGTCACGTGCATTCTGCTCTCCTAGCACGTCAAAAGATGAAACTGTAAACATAAACTGTAGTAAATAATGCCAATCTGTAATTAATTTCATAAGCAGTTTATATTTGCCGTAAATCTTGCTGTGTGGGGTTGAAACTCTAGAGAGGTGTTTAAAAAAGAAGACAGAAGACTGAAGTTGTGAGTTGTAAATGGTTTTCATGATTACATTTGAGAGGACATTGACACTTTTTTGTATCTGCTTACAGCTTTAAGAAGGAAGGTTAATGTTATTATTATGCCGCAACATTGTGTTTAAGTTTTGGTGTATTTCCTTAAGTAAACAATGTTCAAGTCCCCAAGGTTAGAGGGTCCCTCTGATGGGGGGATCCAACATTGGCCAGGCCATGTAAGTGTAAGGGTGTGTGTGTGTGTGTGGGGGAGGGGGGGGGGGTGCTGGAGCCTATCCCAGCTTTGCAATGGGCACAAGGCACACAGTAACACCCTGGACGGGGCACCAGTCCATCACACACACACATACACACACCCATTCACCTATAGGGAAATTCGGTGTCTCCAATTAGCCTGACTGCATGTTTTAGGACTGTGGGAGGAAACCGGAGCTCCCGGAGGAAACCCACGCAGACACAGGGAGAACATGCAAACTCCGCACAGAAAGGACGACGGACCACCCCGCCTTGGGATCGAACCCAGGACCTTCCTGCTGTGAGGCGGCAGTGCTACCCACCGAGCCACCGTGCCTCCCATTTTTACCACCTTTTTTTCCATTTATGTTTCCTTTTATGCTGTATACTGTTTATGCTTGTACTCTTTGCAGAAAAGCAGCCCAATATCATGATGCTCCCACCTCTGTACTTCCCTGTTGGAACGGTGCTCATGAAATCATACATGCAACACAGCAAACTTGTTCCTAAAGTGTTCTGATTTGTTAAAATGATCATTTGATCATGAATTGAAGATTTTTTTTTTGGGACTGTGGGAACAGATCTACTGCTTTCAGATTATCTGGCAACTGGGCGGCACAGTGGCTCAGTAGGTAGCACAGTCGCCTCACAGAAAGAAGGTCCTGGACTTGATTCCCAGGTGGGGCGGTCTGGGTCCTTTCTGTGAGGAGTTTGCATGTTCTCCCTGTGTCTGCGTGGGTTTCCTCCCACAGTCCAAAAACACATAAGTGAGGTGAATTGGAGATACAAAATTGTCTGAGACTGTGTTTGACATTAAAAACTTGTGAACTGATGAATCTTGTGTAACGAGTAACTACCCGTTCTGTCATAAATGTAACCAAAGTCTGTAAAAAATGATGTTAAAATCCTAATAAATAATAAATAAATATCTGGCAAAGGTGTGTATGTGAAGTGGATTTTTGCACTTATATATACACATTTAAGTATATTAAAACAACAACTACAACTATGTAGTTTTTGTCATTGTTTGATTACTAAAGTTCAAGTAAATCTGAATAATAATGTATAATTACTGGATCGGTTTCTGTTAGTTTGTAGCCTGTAGCTCTCTACTGAGTAAAGAGAGAAAGACACAGCGAGAGTGTCAGAGGCTTCCTGATGCCAGCTTGTTATGGGTAAGGAAGGCAGAGGCAGACTGGCACGAGGCAGATAAAAGCTTCCTCAAGGTGTAGCACTGTTGACTAGTTTTAACCCTTTAAAATGATGCCGTCGTTTTCCCACTCCGTTCCAAAATCCTGGAATTGGGTTACAAGATAATTTCACAGGCGACTTGCTCGTCTTACTTGGCAGTTCAGCTGGCTAATTGAAGGGGGTGATTTTCAGGCCCTGCCTCTGTTTAACGAATGATACTTAAAATCTGAGTAGTGACGATAAAAGGGATTTGCAATGACGTGAGAGTCGACAATTTTTTCTTCAATATATTTGAGAACATTTGGACCTTCTGCAAGAACAAGATGGAAAGAAAAAAGTTTCAGGCTCAGGCAAAAGTTCTTACTTAGTAGAAAAGCCAAATTGAGCCCCAAAATTGTTTTGGATCAAGTTGCAATTCATTATGTTTTGCTGGCCAGATATACGCTTGCTATTAGATTTTTTTTTTAACCAAGTACCAGAAGTTTTCGGCTCAAATACTGGCTCACAGTGGTGTGTGGAGTGCAGGGGGTCCAACTGAAATGTTGGACTCTCTGAAACTGTCTGTTTCCAAGACAGTTTTATTCTCTTGGAGAGTTTTTGCTCCCTTGAGTTTCCTTTGGCCAGTGCTCTAGTATATGTGCTGGCACCTGATGGTATTTCTGATGTTATTAAAAGTTCTTAATGCACATAAGGAGAAGTGTTATCAAACATGTTTTAAATCAGAAGATGGAGGCGATCAAGAACATTTAGTTTACCATTATCTCCTGTAAATGCCCCACTAGTTTATTACACTCTTCACTTTTCCTAGTGGTGTTTTAATTGGGTGTTATTTGGGTATAGTACAATATTAGATGTATATGGCATATAAATAATGGTTTTGCTTTTATTTGGCACCTGGTTTACACATTTGATTTTATTTTTCCCCCCAATTTTCCTCCCAGTCTAGTTCTTTCCAGTTTCCTGATTGCATTTCGCTCCCGCAGCCTCAACACACGCCCCTTGCAGCCGAGCGCTTCTTTGGCACCTGCACGTGGCAGGTTCATATAAAGATCCGCATCGTGCATGGAGAGTCACACACAGATCTCCATTATAGCCCGTCTCTGTGCAGGCACCATTGATCAGCCAGAAAAGGTCATAATTGCAGCAGTTATGAGGAATTCCGTCTAGCAATCCCACCCTCGTTGTCTGTATAGGTGTATCTCTACAGGCTGGTAGCAGAGCTGGGATTCAAACCCGCAGTTTGAGATGCTAGCAATTTTTTTGCACGATTTCTGCACTTGCGTAGAAATGACAAGCATTAGGTTGTAGTTCTATTCTATTGTTATGCTTTACACCACTTTTACACTTTTAACAGTTTTAATGCAAGATCTGCTTGTAACAAAATGTATCTTTGTATATATAAATATAAATATTAACCGTGGGGCACAGTTTCTCGGTGGGTAGCACTGTTGCCTCACAGCAAGAAGGTGTCCTGGGTTCGATTTACAGGAGGAGCAGCCTGGGTCCTTTTAGTGTGGAGTTTGCATGTTCTCCCTGATAAAATACACACACACTAAGTGGGTAGCACTGTCGCCTCACAGCGAGAAGGTCCTGGGTTCGATCCCCGGGTCGGGCGTTCTGGGTCCTTTCTGTGCGGAGTTTGCATGTTCTCCCCGTGTCTGCGTGGGTTTCCTCCGGGTGCTCCGGTTTCCTCCCACAGTCCAAAGACATGCTGCTAGGCTAATTGGAGACACTGAATTGTCCCATAGTTACCTAGCCGCTGGGATGCACAGACCAGTGCATTGAAGTGCCGGTCCCAAATAGGGAGGGTTGTGTCAGGAAGGGCATCCGGCATAAAACTGTGCCAAATCCCGCCGGCGAACCCTAATGGGAAGAAGCCGGAAATGCTGACCCCGTAACCGAAAAACGGGACAAAGGCTGAGACACAAAATGAAGATATATATATATATATATATATATATCATATCAGACAGAGGGAGAACATGTGTAACTAAATGTATCTTAATCTCTTTCTCTTTCTCTCTCTCTCTCTATATATATATATACATACATATAATATGCACATTTATATATATATATATATACTGTATATACAGTATATATATATATACATATGTAGTGCATGGTTGCTCAGTGGGTAGCACTGTCGTCTTACAGCAAAAAGGTGTCCTGGGTTAGATTCCCAGGGGGTCATTTCTATGTGGAGTTTGCATGTTCTCTCTGTCTAAATGGGTTTCCTCCGGGAGCTCTGGTTTCCTCCTACAGTGCAATTACATACAAGTAAGGTGAAATGGACATACCAAAAAAAATGACACCTTAAAATACTAAAAAAATTATATATATATATATATATATATATATATATATATATATATATATATATATATATATATATATATATATATATATATATAAACAGATACACAATACAGATTTTGGGGAAAAGATAGATACATAATACACATAGAGAGAGAGAAAGAGAGAGAGAGAGAGAGAGCGAGCGAGCAAAATACACAATACAGATATTTAGAGAGAGAGAGAGCGGTACATACTACACAGAGAGAGAGAGAGAGAGAGAGAGAGAGAGAGAGGTACATACTACACAAAGAGAGAGAGCGAGCAAAATACACAATACAGATATTTAGAGAGAGAGAGAGCGGTACATACTACACAGAGAGAGAGAGAGAGAGAGAGAGAGAGAGAGAGGTACATACTACACAAAGAGAGAGAGCGAGCAAAATACACAATACAGATATTTAGAGAGAGAGAGAGCGAGAGAGAGAGGTACATACTACACAAAGAGAGAGAGAGAGAGCGAGAGAGAGAGAGAGTAGAAGGTGGTGGTGGTGGTGGTGTTGTTGGAGGAGAGGAAAGGAAAATCTGAAACATTGCACACACACTCCAGCGCTTTTTATCTCGGCGTTTGTGCGTCTCTTGGATGAAGCGAGTCCCGGCGCGGTATCACTGCTGTTAATTCGGCTTCACTGCAGCCATGTCCCGAAGAAAGCAGAGCAACCCGCGCCAGATCAAACGTAAGTCCGTATTTCTGTTTATTTCACCTGAGCCTGGTTTAACGCTGAGAGAAAAGTTGGACGGTACCGGCGGGAGAAGTTGCTCTCAGTGCGGCTGTGAAACTGCGCTGCAGGTGCGCTTGTGTTCGTCCGACCGTCGTTTGTATTTATTTACTCAGTTACAGTGTGTACACTGCTTTAAAACTCGTACTATACTTACCTACTACACAGTATGTCAAAACGCTAGGTCAGGAAAGCCCCCTGCGCACTACCTAGTACACTAGTGCGCGTTTCGAACAGCACTAGAAATACAGTACACGGTTCATTTCAGTGACTTTTCAGGTCAGGTGTTTTTTACAGCCTTGATCATCATGAGTGAGAGTTTATGATTTTATTTTATAGTAGTTTATATGTTAGAGAAAGAGGCTGCACAAGTGAAGTGTGAATAAAATAACTACATACAGATAATAAGTCACACAGCATTCTCATGCACCTTTATATAGGATTTCCATTTCCATACTGGTGTTTCTAAATCATTGGCATGTTATGCTTGACACAATTTGTAAATGTGAGTTTTTGAAACTTTAAATGCAGTGCTTTACACAGTTTTACCTGGATAATCCACCTTTCGCATGTCATGCTTTACACACCATCACGTGGATTTTTGACACTTGACATGTGATGCTGTACAAAATGTTCACCTCTGAAGTTTTCAGTTGACTTTACATTGCACACTTTTCATGTGCGAATTATTGACATTATCCATGTAAAGATTCACATTTTTTATAATTTAATCAGTTTGGACATTGACGTGTGAATTCAGACAGTTTGCATGGTATATTTCTTCTATTATTTATAACATCACTGATGTTTAGATGTGATCTCAGGAAAAACACATGACTGAATGTTGTTGAGATTGATGTACACATATAATTTAAAATTATAGCATTTTTTACATTACTATTTGGGAGACGGGTCACCCATATTATTTACAAGGTTCTGATGTGATACAGGAAAATCTATAAAGCCGTCAATAACATAAAGACACATACATACACACATACTGTTTATCTGCTGCTTTATCAATACACACACACCTTTACACTGCTATCATATTTGGGAGTTCTGTCTTCGCTTGTTGACTGTGAATAAAAAATAATCAAGAGGAATATTGATAACGACAATCTGATCAGATCAACTCTGATTCAGATGCTTTTATTTTTATTCGAGCTGCAATTGGTTAATGCTTATAAAGACATAACATGAATAATAAAATCACCAGCATTTTTTAATGTCAGTAATCTGGACCTCAGCATTTACATTCTCTTTCTGATTAATGCATTTAAAATTATAATAAGAATTATTTAGTCATTTTGCAATTTGCTCATTTGATCACATTTTTACTCTTTAATTGAGCAAAAACACATTTAAACAATGACACATTTCAGATAGTTATTATAATTATTGTTAGTATTTTTATTAGGGAATTTTTAGCTCTTAAATTATAGAATAGAATTATAGCGATACAATTATTTGTATGCACTCACTAACACTGTACATCCTGCTTTAACTTAATACTGTACACACACACACACACACACACAGTTACGCACATTTTAAATAATAACTGGCAGTACTTTTTAATTTTAATTTGGAGAATGTGTTGCCTGTGAATTAAGAAAGAATTAAGTGTAGAAGTAATTCTTTTTATGATGAAATGTTTATATTTTACATTACATTGCATTCTTGCAAACATACTTCTCAGGTTATTGAAAGTTCTTTTTAATTGAACAGATGAGTTTGCATGACTTTAATACAAATAAAAGAATAAACACACATTTCTAATAGGCAGTAATTTCTGTGTTTTTGTTTAGGGATTGCTGAAGCCAGTGAGGCTTTAATGTGTTACTGTGAATAAGAGACAGTAACACTAATCTAATGATGCTCTCTGTCGAGCTGAAAATGACTGTGCTGATTTAGATTAATAAACACACACTGGGTTCATTTTATGCATTTTAGGAAATTTAATACACAAATAAGTTGCAAGATTTTAATGTAGATAAAGTAAAAGAACCCTGAACTAAAAACCCTGAAGAGTTAACACACATTTTTAGTGTGTTTGATCAATACGTATTTACACACATAATAAACTAGATATAATAAAAAAAAATAATGTTCACAAATGTATTATTATTATTATTATTATTATTATTACATTATTGTAATATGTTGTAGTAATTAAATAAATATATAGTTTGCAATTATAAGCAATTCAAAAAATAATTCAAAACATAGCAACGTGCAAAATTAACCTTAACAAGAATCTTTTTTAAAAATTTACTGAATAATCTTTATTTACACTTTTAATCATGTATACTGTACATTTGAAATACTGTAGCATGTAGCATACGTGAATGGTAATAATCACAGTTTTTGTAGGGTACGAAAATTAATAACCTTTCTGTTTTATTAATAACAATAATAATAATAGTAATAATAATAGATATGACTTGTGTGATGCTGGGTTTAATATTAAGGTAGAAGGTATAAAATTAAGCATGACATATACAGGCCTGTATCTTTTTGGATATTTTGATATTTACTTGTAATTCTTGGAACAGATTCATAAACATGAGGTGGTAAAAATAGACAGGATGAATATATTTGCTTTGTGGGAGCTCGGAGGTGTAAGTTGTGTACGAAGCTGTTTAGGGAATTATGAGGCTGTAGTAAAAGAGTTAATGAAATACAGATTAATATTGATGGAACTGTGAGACAAAGTCTTACGTTACAGTAGCAGGCTGTGTGTGTGTGTGTGTGTGTGTGTGTGTGTGTCTTGTTGAGCTGTTTCTCTTTCCTGTATTGTTTTGAGTGACAGACTAAATTGTCCCACAGGACAACTTGACTTCAGAACTGGCTTTAATCGTAGAGACAGTGTGTGTCACACGTCAGTATCAGTGTGTGTTTGTGTGTGAATGCAGGTCTGTAAACAGTCAATCATCTGTAGATTTATTTAATTGTGATTATTGATTATTTAATTTTTATTTGTTGTTTAGGTGAAATAACTTTTGCTATAAGTGCTTATAATTGTGGGTTTTACATGCAAAGTGGGCTGATGTATGGTATTGTGAGCTGATGCAAATAGAACATGAGTGAAGACAGAAGCCATTTTTGATGATGGTTAAGCAGTCGTACCAATCTGCACAATTCCTGTTCACTTTTGGTAGGCAGAATCATGCTGTAAACTTATAAATGTTATAGCAGGGCACATGGATGTAACACATTTCCAGGTAATGTTATTATATAATATTAAAGAGAGGTGCTTCTTATTTACGGTGGCTTGTGATTATGACTAAGCTTATTATTATTATTATTATTATTATTATTATTATTCTTATTCTTATTCTTATTATTATTATTATTATTATTATTATTATTATTATTATTATTATTATTATTCATTGTTAAAATAGTGCACTTTTCTTTTTATAATATTATATTTATAGAGTACATTAGAGAGAGTACATTAGTGTATCTTAAATCCATTGTTGTAACTTGAGATTTATATCACACACACATACATACATATAGTATATACATTTAAGTAATTTTAATTGTAAATTTAACTTATTATTAACAGGAATGACAGCTTGAATATCATTTATTTTACTGCAATGAAATAATATTCAACTTCAAAGTTAAATCAAAATTAGTGTGAGTATGTACATTTATTTATTATCTGTTTTTGATCAACATGAACATATATATACGTATATATCAAACAAACCAGCTCTGATTTAATAATAAATTACATAAATTAATGTTTAAATAATTTACATATAATATTTTTTATTTAATATAATCATAAATAAATAAATAATAAATACATACATTAATAATTAATCTAAAAATATTAAATCAAAACTGTAGATGTTTTATTTTTACTGAACGAAAATCTGAGAGTTATAAAAAAAATTTTTACTTTCACATTTACCACTTCTACACACTGCTGTTTCCTCAGATTGTCCCTCAGGTTTATTATTTCTTTGTTAATAATAATTACTTTTGTAAGAAGTGTCAAGGTCATTTGAAGGTCAATCAAATTGAGTGGTTCAGTTCTAACTACTTATTTCTAAGTGATGTCATCAGCTGCTGTCCTTTCTTATTGGTTCTGAATGAACCACGGTGGATGATCACTTAGGAATAAGTAATCAGGATTAAACTCTAACAATGAGTTGTTCACTAATGATTTCATGATTAAACCAGACAAACTGATGTCTGAGCGTAAAAGCTTTCCTCTACACCAATCAGATGCACAGAAATTTGACACTGAAATGGGGGACTAAATGTAAACAAACAAGTTGCTTTAGCAGTTAAGAGCATCAAGTTAGTGATGTGTGTAGAGGATTATACATTACAGGTCTTTGGTAGAATAAAGAATCCTGTAGATGACATGAAGCTGGGGGTCGGTGAAAAAGGGCCTTGCTCAATGAAAACATTTTCATTTTACCAGTGTGCCTGAAATTGTCTGCATTTGCTGCTGCATCTAGTTTTTGTTTTTTTAAAGCTGCCATGTTTATTTAAAAACTCAGGAACATTAATGTAGGTGTAACGTTAATGTTTTGAGTCGGGGGAAAGAAGACGGGGAGCGTTTTAGAAAAGAAGACGGGGAGCGTTTTAGATTTGTTTTATATTATAGCGACACCAAGAGTTCAAACAGTTCATGACAGGCCTCAAATGGTCAGCAGGCTATAGTTTGGACATCCCAGTTTTAGAATTTAAGGGCTTCACTTCAAAAAAGTTTTCACAGATCTTATGATGAGTTTTGCTTTTTAAACAAGTATTGACAAAAAAAAATCTATGGCAAATGAATCTAAACAAACAAGCTGCTGCTTTCTGAAATCTTAATCTTCTAATACAGTTTATACAAAAAATAATGTTGTAGATTACTGTCAAGATTCCTAAATTAATGTTCTTGTCAGTTTGGGGGGTGGGGAAAAAGTTTTTTTTTATAACATCTCATTATGAAATGTGTCATACTTTATTTCCGGTCTGATTAGAAAGCTCTCCTCCATTATTTAAATTTGTTGTCATTTAACTGTGAATCATTAGACGAGTCAATTTATTAAAAAATCTGGATTTGAATGATTAGAGCTTTTGTGTTTATTCAAACAATTCAGACAAGAAAAAAAGAAATCAGATGTAACATTCCACTGCCAAAAAACAAGAGTTAAAAAAAAACATTATTTATCACATTATTATCGTAAAATCCAGGCAAGCTAATCAAGGGACGCCGAGTGACTATATTTTGCCTTATCATCCAAAGTGGTGAAAACGGAGAGGGGCGAATTATCAGGCGGCTGCAGATTGCCAGCCCGTAATTTTAATGGTAATAATCTGGGGCCTGTGATGGTATATCTGGCAGCCCCCTATCTTTCCCATTATCGGCCGCTATCTAGCTGGCCATCGGAGCAAATTAATGACGCTCTTTCGCCATCTTTTTTTTATCATCGCACCGAGAGCGCCCCAGGGATAGGAATAAGCAAAATATTAAAATGCTGCATGAATCACAATTTTAGATAACGCCAACCAGAGCAATGTGGGTGGGTGAGAGGGAGGGGTGCGCTTTATTTTTGTCCTTCAGGACCGTTCTGTGGATGTGGCTTTTACCCAGCTTGAAATTATACTCAAAATGGTGTTCGCATTTCACACACGACACGAAATATTGCCAGTCCAAACACACAACAAATATTCAACCTCCCACAGTGTCCAAATCATGTTCTCCCGTCCCACACTAGTACACAAAACCAGCACACTGGCAGTAAAAGGGCACTAATGAGGACCGTTCAGGTTATACACTCTTGTCAGTGAGTTGGAACCTGCAGTGTTACGTGTTTTTGTATCTTGAGTATGTGTTGCCTTTAGAAAGTTGCTTATTTTATTGTTATACATCTTTTTTTTTTTTGCATTTTTCCCTCCATTTTTCCTCCTCAATCTAGTCGTATCCGATTCCCTGATGCTTCTACTCTACTAATGTTGACCTCCGCTGTGACTAACTCACACCCCCTCCGATACGTGTGCAGTAGCCATATGTGGATCAGCCTGCCGGTAGCAGAGCTGAGATACAAACTGACGAGTTTTAGATGTTACTGCGACTACCTGAACACCCCTTTATACATCATTTAATGACATGTTCACTGTGTGTACCTGTACAGTTTATTTTCTTCTGTCTAGAAATTGTCTGAAGTCTAATTAACCCGACAATCAACCCAACAATTTTACCACTATAAAAGCAAAACTAGTCCCGTGAAGGTCTTATTTTACAGGCGGCTGCAGGTTATATAGAAAAAGACTAATCATTTACAGCATTTAGCAAATGTTTTTGTCTAAATCGCCTTGTAATCGTGATAAGTACAGTCTAAGCCATTGAGAGTTAAGGGCCTTGCTCAATGGCCCAACAGTGGGAAACTGGCAGCCAGTGTTGTGCTTGTTTTCTTTTCTCTCTTGAATTAAATTGAATTGAATTGATTTGAATTGAGATGTGGGCCTTGAACCGACAACTTTCCACCGCTCTGCAGTACATTTTTGCAAATTTGATACTACCATCATTGAAGTTGACTATTAATAAACATCGCATTTCACAATCCCTCAGTTTTATTCCTTGGCTAGTTTGGCGGAGTTGGACTTCAGTTCAAGGACGATCATTCTGGTGATTTTGGCTTGAAGGTGGGTGAGAACTAAGACTCCTTAGAAAAAGAACTGTCCCTCTAAAGGCTGAGCTTAAAGCTACCAACAGCGCTCAAAGCAGATGTGTTCCAAATCGCACACTATTGTAGTAAATAGCATGCTAATTAGTGCACTTCAAATAATATACATTTGGTTTGGGATGCAGCTAGGAAATCACTTGAAAGGCATGTCAGCATGTATGAAGTTGTATTTTATGAATGAGAAAAATAATAAATAGGAAAAATATTAAGAAAAATCATACACAGTGCTTGAACAGAGCAAATGTAAAGCTAGTCAAACTTGTATTGTGTGTGTTTGAGTACGAATGTGGCATTAGCCAATATTTCTTGTAGCGAATTGCATGATGCTAAAAGATTTTTGTTGTATGCTGTTAATGATGAAACAAACATCCGTATTGCCAATTATAATTGATTTCTTGGCTAATTATTGTTCTGTGTATTGGAATTTGTACCATAAAGCCTCAGATCACAATAACTTGCCTGCAGATTTGACAGTGGAACTTTATGGAAGTTTATGATGAAAAGTGTGAAAATATTGCTAATGCCATGTGGTTGTGTAATTATTTGAGGGTTTTTACTGGCTCTTTCTAACCTGTTGTGTTCATGATCATACGAGTCATATAAAGTGATCGTCTATTCTCACAGACAGGTTTGTCTAAATTGTAAATGTTTGCACTCCAAACTTAAATCCATTTTTCCAAATTTCCTCCTGTCCCAACTTTTTTGGATTTAGTCTGTAGAAGCCAAATCTCTGAATCTACTAGAGCTGAAGATGTGAATCTGGTACATTCGAGTACCCAGTTTGAGATCTACTCTGGTTGTAATGACGTTTGTAATAGTCTGTCACTCTGACTTCATAGCGTTAATGCTGTGATGTCCTAGCTGATGATGTCACAGCGGAGTCGAGCCGGGCTGTCAGCTCACACTCAGATCTCCGTATGGGGTTTATCACTCACAACTTCTGATGCTACGTCGCTGGCAGAGCGCCGCTGCCAACATGTCAGCTTGCACCTATGTGAGGGTATTTATGGACATGTGTGCACTTATTGTAGAGCGTGGATTCAAATACATACTTCTGGCGGAGGGTGTGTGTGTGGTGCATGGTGCCATAAGTTCTGTATACATAGTTGGGAGATCCTTTCCAAAAACCTTGAGCACACACACACACACACACACACTCCTGATATTGACGGTGTTTCTGTGGGATTTTATATCATTCAGTCAAAAGAGCATGTGTGAGGTCGAGCACCATTGTTGGACGTTAAGGCCTTGTTTGCAATCAATGTTCCCAAAGGTGTTCAGTGGGGTTGGGGTCAGGATTCTGGTCAGGCCACTGGAGTGTCTACACACTAAACTCATTAAACTGAACAGAAAATAGTTCAGTCTTCCTGAACCTACTGCCACAAAGTCAACAGCATGTTTTTATTATTATTTATTTTGTATAATTATTTTTTGTTCAACTGTTTTCAACGTCTGGGCTTGAAACACCTGAAAGCATTAATTTACCTATCTATCTATCTATCTATCTATCTATCTATCTATCTATCTATCTATCTATCTATCTATCTATCTATCTATCTATCTATCTATCTATCCATCCATCCATCCATCCATCCATCCATCCATCCATCCATCCATCCATCCATCCATCCATCCATCCATCCATCCATCCATCCATCCATCCATCCATCCATCCATCCATCCATCAACTAGCAGAGTGGTGTTCACCTATAATTGGCTGTACAGCTTTAACAATAAATGGAGGCACAGCAAGAAGGGGTTTAATTCCCCGGCTGGATGGCCAAAGTCCTTTCTGTGTGAAGTTTGCATGTTCTCGCTGTATCCTCCAGCTGCTCTGTTTCCGAGGTTTTGGGTAAACATGGCAGCTCCAAAGACACTAAAACTAGACGGCAATGCAGAAGATTTCAGGTCTGCTGGGAAATGGGTTTAGGGGGCGGCACGGTGGCTAAGTGGGTAGCACTGTTGCCTCACAGCAAGAAGGTCCTGTGTTCGATCCCCAGGTGGGGCGGTCCGGGTCCTTTCTGTGTGGAGTTTGCATGTTCTCCCCGTGTCTGCGTGGGTTTCCTCCAGGTGCTCCGGTTTCCTCCCACAGTCCAAAGACATGCAAGCTAGGTTAATTGAAGACACTAAATTGTCCAGGACTGTGTTCGATATGACCTTGTGAACTGATGAATTTTGTGTAACGAATAACTACCGTTCCTGTCCAAAGTGTAACCAAAGTGTAAAACATGATGTTAAAATCCTAATAAACAAAACAAACACTGAGTTCAGAGGGAAGTGGGTACGTTTAATTTGAAAAAGTATAATAATCTGCCCATTAAGATTATAAACTGGTGAGTGAAATCGTTAAAATCTTGCTTTGCATGGCACTGCCGACGATAGATCATTAGTCAGTCAAATAAAAATAAAATGTAATTGTTAGTAATCAGGTAGATCTGTTATATTTTAATTTGTTTTATTACAAGAGTTTGTGGCCCCGTGTTTGCTTATTTTTTACCACACTCGGCCCCCAACAAGAAAAGTTTGGACACCCTTGTCAGATTTCCACCTGAGTTTGAACCTCAGCATCTGATCCAGGTAGAAGAATCTCATTCTTACTCTTTATGGCTGCACAGATTGTTCTTAAGTGCCGTTTCCAAGCTGCTGAGTCTTCTTTTAGATTTATCTCTGACAAACACCGCTCGTTCCATGCCAACTTTTCCCCTGCCAGCCAATACCAGCGTAGCTTTTTCTTTTTTTGCTCGTCTCGAGCTCGAGGAGCATCGTCTTACTCCGAGCCCGTCTGTGTTCGAAGCCGCCATATTATACTATGCAAATGAGATATGTAAATGAGCTATGCAAATGCACCCAGCGCCATATCAAGACAATTTGTCATTTTTTTATCTCGCCGGCTATTCATTTGAGATTATTTGTTTTTATTGTTATTATTATCGCCACTCGCCTGCTCTGCAGTGATGGCACGTCCGGTTGAAGAAACTGAGCGATTGCAAGCCTTTTTTTTTTTTTCCTAGGGCAGAGCGGCTTGGTACGCCATACCAACTGATGCCAGTTTCCTGTGCTGGAAATTACCCTGTGGTGTGTGTATTGTGTTTAAAGCGGTTTTGAACTGCACGATCAGGGATGGTTTGATATCGGTAGTGTACATTTCTCCCCGTTGATCTGGAAAACAGTGGGCAATGGGGGCAGGGGGTTGTTGCTTTCAAAAGGTGGTGGAGGTCACTTCCGGCCATAGTTTCCACTTAATCTTCCTTTTTCCTGAATTCAGCTGTACAGAATCCTGTGAGTCAGAGTGTTTGCACAATACCCTCCACTCTATTCTTAGTCCTGGTTCTGTTTGTCCAACATCAAAGACTGACGAGGGCTAAAAAAATATGGACACCTGATGATGAGCTTGTTGGACACGCAATTCCAAAACCTCCACTCTTCTGGGAAGAATTTCCCACCCAAACTGGGCCCAAAGTTCTTCAGGCCATTTTTTGAGTTCAAGCATTGATGTTGGTTTCGGTGTTAAGTGTTCATTTGAGATCAGGGGTCTGTGGAAGCCAGTGGAGTTCTTTTACACCAAACAGGTCAAACCCTGTCTGCAGGGACCTCAATTTGGGCACGAGGGCGGCATCATGCAGAAACAGGAAAGAGCCTTCCCTAAACTGATGCCACAAAGTTGGAAGTGTGTGGCTTATTTTATATAATTGATTTAATCTGTTAGCGATGGGTCTTAATGAAACAGCCAAACCCACCGCTCTATTACTAGTCCTGTTTTTGTTAGTCCAACATGGGCTTTTCAAGGGAAGGTGGCGCCTCTTTGCAACCATTTCTAGGAAAGATTTCTACAAGATTTTGGAGTGTGTTTATGAAAATGTGTGCCCGCCCAAACTGGGCCCAAAGTTCTTCGCACCATTTTTTTTTTAAATTCAGGCATTGATGTTGGACTTGGTTTCAGTGTTAAGTGTTCATTTAAGAGCAGGGGTCTGTACAAGCCAGCGAAGTTCCTCCACATCAAACAGGTCAAACCCTGAAGTTTCATTAAGGTCCATGAAGGACCTCCGTTTGAGCACAGGGGTGCCATCATGCAGAAACAGAAATGAAACTAATGTGTTAAATTTGGAAGCATGTGGGTTTTTTTTTTTATAATTGATTTAATAGATAGGTTGTTCATGGCATTTCATTTTTATCAAGAGCTCTTGTTCCACCGAGGAAAAAACTGGACACAAGGCAGAAATACCCTGGACCCCAATCCTTCTCAGGGCTTTGTTCATTCATATTGGTCAAAGATTAACCGGTTAACCAACAACAGACAAATAACTTTTTGTCTGGTTAATGCTGCCGGTTAAAAATGGCATTTAAATTCATTTCCATCAGCTGATGCTTGATTCTAATTGAGAGCTTCAGTCTTCAATGATTTGGAACACACACAAACCCACCCTCAGTGTGCATGCACCAGCTCAGTTTAGAGACGCATCTGTTATTACAGCAGTAAGTCAGGTGAACTTTCCCCAAAATTACTAAACAGGACGCCGATCCATCGCAGGGCCTCTGCCACATTTTAAGTTGAAGTTGTTTACAGGTAACATTGTCCTTATAATGCTCCTCA
This sequence comes from Trichomycterus rosablanca, assembly GCF_030014385.1. NCBI lineage: Eukaryota > Metazoa > Chordata > Actinopteri > Siluriformes > Trichomycteridae > Trichomycterus > Trichomycterus rosablanca. Next base: position 5,447,891 of record NC_086010.1, on the reverse strand, counting down.
CAGCTGTAGAGGATTGTGGGTAAACTCATTGTGTTTGCAGGCCTCACAAAATAACTGAGTTGTAATAGTCGTTTCCTCAGTCATAAACTTGGCTGACACCGATGCATTTTTCAGTCGCTTTGATGTTTTGTTTGGCTGTCACTTCCATGTTGTAGGTCAGCAGGGTCAGACTGCGGTCCTGAAAGAGGAAACCCAAAGAGACAGGGTCCTGTGATCATGATACAAAGCTTTTCATGCGTTGCAGATTTCAGATAAAAGTGGTTTGAAATGAGTCCCGGGCTGTTACTGTTCTCCGTGTCCAGTGCACCTTTTTTATACTAACAGCTCTGCTACTTGAACTGCTTATTTAATTTTAATTTCCTTGGGCAGCACAGTATTAAAAAGCAGGTAGTTTTGTATCTTGAAGGACTGAACAAGATCAAACTGAAACGCATCTGGCGAATCTGCATTCCCGCGTCTGATATCGGCGAGCCGCCGGCACCAATTGACTTTCAGCCTCCCAGTTAACAGCTTCGTCTCGTGCTGGCTCAGATCGATTACAGTATTAATTAATCAGCGCTATCAGGCCGCGAGATCTGGTCCGGCGCCTTGTAACATCAGCATAATATCAATAGGGAGAGTGAACTCCTATGATCGCCATGGCAACTTCATCTCTCGGGTCAAGCCAAGTTTATCGGATCTCGTGGCAAACTGCTTAGGAATCTAGCTTACACGCCGAGATCATCGATCGCCGCTTTTGTCTCGCTCTTGTTCCCACAGTCATTGATTTAAGAGGCATATTCTAATCACGACAAAGATGTGAGATTTCAATATCGACATTAGTGGAGACGCCCGGAGTGAAGCTCCAGCTCAAGTACGTCCTTTTAAAACCCGAACAAAGCTGCTATTATCAGTCTGTCACCTCCATGGAAGTGAGATGTGAGAGTGTTAGCGTTGGATCGCCTGATAGAGAATCAGAGAATTTGCATTAAACTGAGTATTAATGACAACAGAAACATCTGGATTTAATTTGAAACTTATACACTGGATAAAATATGTGAACACCTGATCATGTTGGGAAGCTGATACTTAATCCATGTGTATACATAAACAATTGATTTCTCCTGTGTTAACAACATTAAGGCTTATTTAGATCATGAAAATGAAATGCATGCAGTTTACACCAACATGGTTGCCAGGCTAGAGTATATTAGAGCTTCAGAAGCATGAATTCTTCCATTCCTCCTGGTGGGCGACACTGTGGCTCAGTGGGTAGCATTGTCACCTCATAGCAAGAAGGTCCTGGGTTCGATCCTCTGGTGGAGCGGTCCAGGTCCTTCCTGTGTGGAATTTGCATGTTCTCCCTATGTCTGTGTTGGTTTCCTCTGGGAGCTTCGATTTCCTCCCACAGTCCAAAGACTTGCAAATGAGGTGAACTGGAGATACAAAATTGTCCTACCTTTTTTTTCCCCAATTTAGTCATGTCCAATTCTCTGATTATAACTTGTGGACCCCCCGCCCTGACCAAGCTGAACTGCAGGATATAACACATCCCCTCATGCACACACTCGGTCGCGGATGCTTTGTTTTACTTGGCATGGACCGTTCAAGAAGCATTATAGCGTACTAAGAGTTTACATGTGTTTACATTAGAAGCGGCAAAACTGCTTTAGCGCCGGCTGTGCTGTTGTTCACTATGGAGTGTGGCACTGCTCACTTTTGCAGCATTGAGCTCGCAAATTTTTGTGCTTGCACGTGATTGAACTTTGAACCAGTTTGCCGCTGATTTTTTTAAAGCGCCTTCAATGAGACAAACTGTTTGAAGCTGATTATGATTCTCACAATTTCTCAGCACACTGAGCTGTAAAACAAGTTTAAAAGTGAAACAGTGAGGAAAATCCAGCTAAACACAGATACATGTGGAGGATTCAGACTGGATTTGACGGTTATTCCACACAAATGCAGATTCGTCTCATATTCGTACTTTGTTGATGGTTTACCGCACCACTTAACCAAGCACTGGGCAAAGCAGCAGTTTGCGCCCTAAGAGTCAAGCACCGCCATCCGTGAACCATCCATCCCTCACGTAGGTGCCTCGGCCAGACAGCAGAGGGCGCAAATGCAGCAGCAGCAGTGAGGAACACATTCGAACTTCCTATCTAAATCTGGCCCATTGTGCCTGTTGGACGCCTGGCTAGGTCAGTAGCACAGTTGAGATTTGATCTTGAGATGCGGTGGTGGGTAGCTGCACTACCCGAGCTTCCAGACTGCTATTTTACTGACAAATTTATTGCTGCTACGCTGATGTTTGGGAGGTGAGTCGGAGATTGTTCTCGTCCCTCTGCCTCACTAGTTGCGTTGTCATCAGTCTAGTTTTGCTGACCTTTTCTTGAAAATGGTTTGTTAAAAATGACAAATTCTTTACAACTCTAGCATCAAACCGCCTTTTTATATAAATAAAAAAAGAACAATCCCCCTTTTAATTGTACGTCTTTGCTTGTGTGTGATTAATAATGTCACTTGGGTAGAAATCTTCAAGGAATTAATTAAACATTTTTGGAAGATTTCTGGGGATTTATTTTGTAAAGACTTTCTAAAATGCTTCCAATGCATTGTTACCAAACTCCAGAATAATAAGCCCAGGCACGATGATTTATGAATGCAGACATCTTTAAAAAATCTTAGCACAATTTAATGCAGTTTTGAACTAAAATTAAAAACGTCTCTTCTTTTTGTTTCTGGTGTGTGTGCTCACAGTCGTACATATTTGACCATCACTAAATTCCCTCTTAAGCTTTCGGAACAACTGGGTCAGGTGATAAGAAAAAGCTTGGCGATAAAATATGGCAAGTCCTGACTGATTGATGCTCAGTTCCACCTCCGTCACACACACGTTTGACAGCTGGTTGGGGATCTGATGATGCTCAGATTGAAGTGGAGAGAAAACTATAAATAAGAAGGACAAGAAGGTCACAGACGTCTGTCTTCCTCTGATTATTTAGCTCTTTCTCTATTTCTCTATCTCTGACTGTTTTTAAGAAGCTGGATTAAGAGTGTAGAATGTTACAGTGTTTGTTGTTTTCACATTAATGGCTGTTTCATTTTATGTACAGAAATTGCTGATGTTAGGAGAACTCTTGCATGGACATTCATTAACTCCTGGGTGCTTTTGAGCAATGGAATCATGACCCTGTAAAGGTCTTGAACCAATAGAGCTAAAAGGTTTTCAGGTATTACAAGTGCTTATACACTATATGGCCAAATGTATGTGGACACCAATTGTAATTCTCAAGTTTAGAACAAGGTTTAAATGACTTATTTAAAATAAATGACATACTTCATGTCTTCATGGCATCAGGAAAAGACCTTTTCTGGTTCCAGCATGACTTTGCCCCAGTGCACATCTGGTACGTAAAGACACAATTGGACAAATTTCACTGGTCATTCCTACATTGGCCTGCAAAGAACCCTGACCTCCATTTCACTGAGGAACTTAAGGATTATTTGGAATGATAACTGTGAGCCAGGCCTCTTTATCTAGCATCAGTACCTGAACTCATGGAGGTTTTTTTTGAATGAATGCTAACAAGTTTTCACAGCAGGCCCCGTTTGAAGCATTTACATTTACTTTTTTGGCATTCAGCAGTTGTGACTTACAGAAGAGCTTCTACAGTAAACATTTCCTTACTCAAGTACAAGTAGACAACAGTCTAAAGATACAAATCTGCTGAAACTCTGTTAGAACAACTCTGTTTTTTAATAAGATGTTATATAAGGTAAGTTGCTCAGCCTAAGTGCTTAGTAAAGAGGTGATGAAGATTTTTAATCATCTTTTAAAGACAGTGAGACTCTGATGTTTGAACAGACAGGGGAAGTTCATTCCACCACTTAGGTACAAGTACAGAAAAGAGCCTTGATGCGCATCTTCCTTGAGTTCTGAGTGGAGGATCAAGACATTTTTTTTATGTTTATAAATACACACTTGTCCATATTTAGAAGTACAGAGTACAATGTGGGCAGTGGTAGCTTAGCAGTTAAGATACTGGACTAGTCAGAAGGTTGTCTAAACTCCTCAGCGTTGCCACCGGTCGGCTGGGCGCCATATAGCAGGCATAATTGGCAGTGCCTGCAGGGAGGGTGACCGGAATATATGGGCGGGGTCTTCAAACACTGTGTCAGGACCCTGACTGGCGGTTTTCCAGCAGCGGAACACAGTTGACTACACTAAATTGGGAGAAAATGGGAAAAAAACGCATAATATATATACAAAGTAAAATCTTGGTAAATCAGGGCCCACGTATATATATACGTATATATATATATATATATATATATATTAGGGCTGTCGAAGTTAACGCGATAATAACGCATTAACGCAATCTCAATTTAAAGCGATTTAAAAAAATAGTGCCGTTAACGCAAATTCTAGTTCATGTTGAGACTTGACTGGTAGAACCAACGTTTTAATGTCGGACTTGCCACCGTTGTTCATTTGCGGTTTGTTAAAATAATATAACTGAGCGTCGTAGGGATGCACTTGCATAATAAAGAAATAAATACACGGTATATTCACAAGTTGTCGGGAGCAAAACACTTTATTAACTTAATCTGTTACGGCACTGAATACCGGAGTCAAGCACGCTAGTCCATGAACTATGGAAGCCCCAAAAGGGTCAAAACACACTCACTTCGTGTAGAAACGTCCACTTTTCACATTTCACTTAAAAAACCTTGTTTTCTATAACATTTACACAGATTTTATTTAATGCGATTAATCGCGATTAACTATATGAAATTCTGAGATTAATCGCGATTAAAAATTTTAATCGTTTGACAGCCCTAATATATATACAGTGTATCACAGAAGTGAGTACACCCCTCACATTTCTGCAGATATTTAAGTATATCTTTTCATGGGACAACACTGACAAAATGACACTTTGACACAATGAAAAGTAGTCTGTGTGCAGCTTATATAACAGTGTAAATTTATTCTTCCCTCAAAATAACTCAATATACAGCCATTAATGTCTAAACCACCGGCAACAAAAGTGAGTACACCCCTAAGAGACTACACCCCTAAATGTCCAAATTGAGCACTGCTTGTCATTTTCCCTCCAAAATGTCATGTGATTTGTTAGTGTTACTAGGTCTCAGGTGTGCATAGGGAGCAGGTGTGTTCAATTTAGTAGTACAGCTCTCACACTCTCTCATACTGGTCACTGAAAGTTCCAACATGGCACCTCATGGCAAAGAACTCTCTGAGGATCTTAAAAGACGAATTGTTGCGCTACATGAAGATGGCCAAGGCTACAAGAAGATTGCCAACACCCTGAAACTGAGCTGCAGCACAGTGGCCAAGATCATCCAGCGTTTTAAAAGAGCAGGGTCCACTCAGAACAGACCTCGCGTTGGTCGTCCAAAGAAGCTGAGTGCACGTGCTCAGCGTCACATCCAACTGCTGTCTTTGAAAGATAGGCGCAGGAGTGCTGTCAGCATTGCTGCAGAGATTGAAAAGGTGGGGGGTCAGCCTGTCAGTGCTCAGACCATACGCCGCACACTACATCAAATTGGTCTGCATGGCTGTCACCCCAGAAGGAAGCCTCTTCTGAAGTCTCTACACAAGAAAGCCCTCAAACAGTTTGCTGAAGACATGTCAACAAAGGACATGGATTACTGGAACCATGTCCTATGGTCTGATGAGACCAAGATTAATTTGTTTGGTTCAGATGGTCTCAAGCATGTGTGGCGGCAATCAGGTGAGGAGTACAAAGATAAGTGTGTCATGCCTACAGTCAAGCATGGTGGTGGGAATGCCATGGTCTGGGGCTGCATGAGTGCAGCAGGTGTTGGGGAGTTACATTTCATTGAGGGACACATGAACTCCAATATGTACTGTGAAATACTGAAGCAGAGCATGATCCCCTCCCTCCGGAAACTGGGTCGCAGGGCAGTGTTCCAGCATGATAATGACCCCAAACACACCTCTAAGACGACCACTGCTTTATTGAAGAGGCTGAGGGTAAAGGTGATGGACTGGCCAAGCATGTCTCCAGACCTAAACCCAATAGAACATCTTTGGGGCATCCTCAAGCGGAAGGTGGAGGAGCGCAAAGTCTCGAATATCCGCCAGCTCCGTGATGTCATCATGGAGGAGTGGAAAAGCATTCCAGTGGCAACCTGTGAAGCTCTGGTAAACTCCATGCCCAGGAGAGTTAAGGCAGTTCTGGGAAATAATGGTGGCCACACAAAATATTGACACTTCAGGAACTTTCACTAAGGGGTGTACTCACTTTTGTTGCCGGTGGTTTAGACATTAATGGCTGTATATTGAGTTATTTTGAGGGAAGAATAAATTTACACTGTTATATAAGCTGCACACAGACTACTTTTCATTGTGTCAAAGTGTCATTTTGTCAGTGTTGTCCCATGAAAAGATATACTTAAATATCTGCAGAAATGTGAGGGGTGTACTCACTTTTGTGATACACTGTATATTTTACGTTATAAATACACAAGCAACTTGATTACATTTGCACAAAAATGTTAAAGCTTATTTATGATTCTGGATTGTGCTTTTTAAATAAACTAAATAAGACATTTTGTTTAAAATAGTGAAAAATACAGACTGGTCTTAATGCAAATACATTTATTTACTACACATAGTATGATTAAAGTATCAAAGCCATGACTAAACTATGCATCCTGTTCTCATATTTGTCTTCAAAACAATAAAAAGAAACAAATTATCCCGAACTAAAAGCTCAAAAGTCATTTTTTCCTCTGAGCAGAACGTATTAAAGAGGCGCATCAATCAGGTTTTAGCACTCAGTGAATCAAAATCTATTCAAAAGCACAATTATCTCTAAGTATTACAACATCCACCACTGTTCCACGCCGAGGACCAAACTTTATCATTAAAGGACTTTTTAAAAGAAGAGTTAGTCAATCAAAGCGCCGGTGCTTTTACAGAGCAGGTTTGATAAAAGCATTTGAAAGTGTCTTCAGGTGTTGAAGTCGATTTCTACAGTTCCAAAGGTCAACGATGAGCCGCGTTCATGAAAGAAACGTAATGAATAGACGGGAAATTATCGACTCGTATACACTTTTTTTTTGGATCATCTCACCAATGGTCCCTGGTATGATTGCAGCTTTGTTTTGGACTGAACACATCTATCTTTGCTTTAAAGCCGAGTGTTTTATCTGCACGGCTCATTCTCTGGCTTATCAGCCCATTTCTCCTCGCCTCACTCCCTTTTTCTTTTGTGACAATTTATTTCAAATTTTCCTTGTATTTATATGCTTCAGGATTCTTCAATTTCTGAGATAACGTCTTATTCTGCCTTTATGTTGTTCTGAAGTTCAAAGACACTTCAAGACTTCGGTTTGCTTGGAAGATACTGTACAACGTGACTGAGAGAATGGTCCTTTCATTTTTTGGGCAGTTTTGCTAGATATTCAGACAGATAATAGCGGCAAGGGTTATAACGTTATTATTATTATTATTATTGTATAAATTTTAATCATAGACTGTATGGTTAGCTTAGACTTAAACTTAAGGGGAAAAAAACTAAAAGCAAACATTAATTTATTATATATTTATTACAGAAAGAAAATGAAGATCTTGGTTGTTAGGTCTAGTTTATGCTGTTGGAATGATGTTGGTTTGGTGTTTTAAGAATAATGGAGGGTCAGTTTGCTTCATCATTTTTGGTTGGTGCGTTACATCGCCACATACACTGTATGGCCAAAAGTGTTTGGACATGTGACCGTGAGGGTGTTGGGTGTCCTATTTTAAAGACTAATGGTATTAAATTTTTCTTGCTATTGCAGCTGCCATTCTTTTGAGAAAGCTTCTCACAAGACTTTAATGTATGTCTGTGGGAATTTGTGCCTTTTTAGTGAAAAAAGCGTTTGTATGGCTGGGCAGTAATATTGGTCATGAAAGTTCGAATTGATGTTTCTGTTCATTCCAGAGCTGTTCAGAGGGGTTGAGGTCAGGGCTCTGTGCTGAACACTGGAGTTTCTTTACACCAAGCTTTTCTTCATGACTTTATAGATCTTACTTTGTGTGCAGGGGCCTTCCCCAAGCTGTTACTGCAAATCAGAAGCATATAATTTATCGTTTTCTTTATCGAATTGATTTATTACACCTGTTAGCAATTGCTGTGGCTGAAACACATGAACTATAAAAAAAAAGAAATGAGTGCCCCAGTACTTTTGTCCAAATAGTGTAGTTCTTCTTCACATCAATGAGAAGCATATATACCGATCAGGCCACTGACCGGTGAAGTGAATAACACTGATTATCCCCTCATCACGGCACCTGTTAGTGGGTGGGATATATTAGGCAGCAAGTGAATTTTATCCCTAAAGTTGATGTGTTCGAAGCAGGAAAAATGGATTTGAGCGAGTTTCACAAGGGCCAAATTGTGATGGCTAGATGACAATCAGAGCATCTCCAAAACTGCAGCTTTTGTGGGGTGTTCCAGGTCTGCAGTGGTCAATATATATGAAAAGTGGCCATGCTGTGAGGCGTCAGTGCTACCCACCGAACCACTGTGCTGCTCTCCAGATATTATCAATAATTGTGTCTGAATTACCTGATCAGATCAAGTCATGAGCTTTTTGTTTCCAAGCCAAACAGTGCAGTTTTATTAAAGTGTGAAAGCTGTTTAAATGAAGTAAATTAAACGTACTATGATAATGGTGGACTGCTGGCACACAGCGTTTTTAAAATGGCACACTGAGAGCAAGAGACAGGGCTGTTTATTCTACTTTATTGCTAGTTTATAAGTATTTGGACTAAAGAAATTCTGCAGCTCTTCTCAATCTGAGCAGGGGGGGTGCAACAGGAATTAGAAACGACTACATTGGAAGAAAAAAATCAAATAAATACTGTGAGTTAGCCCAAATCTTTGTTAAACAGTGATGGATGCAGGATGAGTGGATCTTGAAGTCCAGGATACTTAATCACTACGTTTAGCTGTGGGATGAAGGTCTGGGCAGCAGCATCGCTCCAGGCTTTTCTCTCAGTCAGTGGATTAGAAGTGGCTTGCTTTTGCAAAGAGAAGAAACACACACACACACACACACACACACACATGTATCTACACACTTGGAAACACACTCGTGTGAAATCAGACCTTCGTTTTGCTCGAGTCTCACTGTGACCATCTGTGAAATCCTACTGCTCTGTGTCTAACTGTAGCTCAGATCCACCACAGAACACGACACAGAACGAGAGAGAGGAAGAGACGGACACATGGGTGGAGGATCAGACGTGATTAACCAGTGTAATTGCACTTTTCTGTGTTTTATTTACAGTATTTCTTGATGGGTAGCACTGTTGCCTCAAAGCAAGAGTGTCCTGGGTTTGATTCCCAGGTGGAGCGATATGGGTCCTTTCTGTGTGGAGTTTGCATGTTCTCCCCGTGTCTGTGTGGGTTTCCTTCAGGAGCTCCAGGTTTCCTCTCACAGTCCAAAAACATGCAAGTGAGGTGAAATCAGTTCCTGACCTCACAAATGCTCTTTTGACTAAATGGGCACAAATTCTGACAGACACACTCCAAAATCTTTGTAAGAACATGTTTTAGTTTTAAATGAAGTGTTTAAATGTTTAGTACGGTTGTTTTAGTCATGATTTCTATATGATATTGTGAATCTGCAGCTTTAACGTGTGTACCTTGCTGCTTTGAAATGAAAATTTGTGAGAGTAATTTATTATTATAATTTTTTTTTAAATGCCACCCTTTGTTTTTACACACTCGCTTCACACTCTGTGCTTCTGCTGTGTGCATGTATTCTTCCCCAGAAAATTTGAAAGTCAATGCTAGCTTCTAGCTGGTAGCGGTATGCTCGAGTGGACAAATGGGTTTCTCCCAATCAGTAAATGATGAACCTCATTTCCTTTATTCTCTCTTTTTTTATTCTCTTTCTCTTTTATCCCTCGTGGTTTTGGGGTCGTTATGTGAGAATGTCTGGTGATTGTACAGCTTTTTGGAGGGTTAGTGCATTTCCACCGGTCGCCTCCCTCATCAGCGATGGAGCGTTGATTGCTTTTTGATACCCCTCCAACGTGGACCAGCTCCTGCATACATTAGTCAATTACAGTGGACTCAGTCTGTACTGACACGCCCTTCTTCAGTGTAGAGCTGATTTAGAGGGCCTGACCCGTGTTAACCAGTGTGTGTGTGTGGGTGTGTGTGTGTGGGTGTGTGATAGTGCTTTTGCTTAGTAACTTCTATTTTTTTAAACAAACCATCTTGTATAGATAAGATATTATAGTATTATATATAAGATCTATTATATACGATACTAGATCTATAAGATCATATAAGATTGTATATAAGATCTAGTATTGTATATACAATCTAGTATTATATATAATGCTAGATCTATAAGATCATATAAGATTGTATATACAATCTAGTGTTATATATGATACTAGGTCTATAAGATCATATAAGATTGTATTTACAATCTAGTATTATATGATATATGATATATGATTATTATGATACTAGATCTATAAGATTGTATAAGATTGTATATAAGATCTAGTATTGTATATACGATTTAGTATTATATATGATACTAGAGCTATAAGATTGTATATACAACCTAGTATTGCATATAAGATCTAGTACTGTATACAATACTAGATCCATAAGATTATATATGATCTAGTATTGTATATAAGATCTAGTATTATATATAACACTAGATCTATAAGATCATATAAAATTGTTTATACAATCTAGTATATATGACACTAGATCTTTAAGATCATATAAGATTTCATTTAAGATCTAGTATTAGATATACAATCTAGTATTGTATCAGTGGTGGCTGCTGGTCTTTCAAAGAGGGAAAGCTCATTGTCGGCTTACATCATAAAATTTGTCAATTTATTTATACATAAATTCCGCCCTCCGTTCCTTTTCAAGAAAATGGCCTGAAATGGGTTGCAGTTTGTCTTTCGACTTCACTCGCAAAATCCGCGATGGGACTGAAGCTCCCAGTGATTAAGTGACGGTGTAGATCTCAAAATAGCTGTCAATCAAAACGGGATTCAGCCTTTCGACTGATCCTCCAATCATCTTGCAGAAGCTCAGCGTCCAGACCCGCCCACAGCTCCATTCACCCCCAGAGACGCTCGGCGTCCGTGGGCGGGACAAAATCGTCGCATTTATCCAATGACCGGCGAGTTTCAATGAAAAAAACCGTTCCATTGAAGTGAATAGACGCTCAGCTTCTGCGGGCAAATGCATTGACACTACGGGAATGTATGAGAAGTTCGAGTCAGTCGATTTGTGATAAGTAGCTGATTCTGAACGAAATCGTCTTCCAGATGAACGTGTTCTAACGCATTTGTAGTCAATGAAATGTTAACACAACTGTACATATTTGACCATTTAATTTTTGACATTTTAGGGGAAGCTGAGCTTCCCTTGCAGTCTTAGAGAAATCGCCACTGTATTGTATATACGACCTAGTATTGCATATAAGATCTAGTATGATATACGATACTAGATCTATAAGATTGTATATATGATCTAGTATGATATACGATACTAGATCTATAAGATTGTATATAAGATCTAGTATTATATACGATACTAGATCTATAAGATTGTTATTATTTAATACTAATTGTATATGTAATTTTCTGTATTTCGATGTAGCCGCTCTGTTTCATATTGCACTTTGTAACCTTTAACAAATGCACCACACCCACACTGCCTGAGAAATGACAGGGAAGTGCCTCCCAGTCCAGCTCTCCCTCCCTCAGTATGGTCAAGCACACTTGGGTTAATCGGTTGACCATTTAGATTCCTATACTTGTGTTTAGCCAATATTACGTTTATTTAACAGGTATTTTATGTAACGTACCATGTAACTTTGTGTAGCGTCACTAACCCTGAGCTGTACCTGCAAGCTGCACGTCTGGACCAAAAAAAAAGGAACCCACCACAGTTCAGTGTTCAGGCGAGAAGCTTAACTAGGAATCACACTCTGTTTCTCTCTCTAATCTTGACACTGATCTTAATTCCAATAAAGTGTTGCTGCTACTTTTTTATGGAACCAGACCGGGTCCGGAACGCTCTCCAGTGCCATTTCTGTGGTCATACTTTACTGAATATCATTTCAGATAAGAATGTAATCCTTTCAGCTAGATGATGTATATTGACTAGCATCTTTTTCTTATCAATAATAGGGCACAGGACTGGACGCTTTAAAGTAGTGTGTATTTGTGGGATTTTGTGTGTGTACGTCTCTGATGTGTGTTTGGTGAAAAGTGGACTGTTTGGTTCTGATCAGTGGAAATGAGCCGAGCTCAGTCTGCAGGATTATCCTGAGGCGAACGTACAGAAGAATATCTTTTAAAGAAATCATCTGGCTGCACTATCACAAATTTGTAGGAGCAAAATGTTCCAGAGTTTGAATTCTCATCCTACTTTCTCAGATAACCTGGAATTGTATGTTTTTTTTATTATTATTTTTTTTTTTTAGCGTACTTTGATATGTGAATGTATGTAGTTCTTACCTAAAACTATTCTTTTTGTGATTCGGTTAAATCAAGGGTGTCCAAACTTGGGAATATTCTTATACTTCTTTAAATTAAACATACCCACTTCCCTCTGAACTAAAAATATTCATTTTTCCAGCATGCCTGAAATCTTCAGCGTACGCCACCTAGTTTTTGTTTTTTTTGGAGCCGCCACATTCATCCAAAAACTCGGGAACGCTAATGTAGGTGTAACGTTAATGTTTTTAGTCGGGGGGAAGAAGACGGGAGCGTTTTAGATTTGTTTTATGCAATAGCGACACCCAGAGTTCAAACAGTTCAAGCATTTTTTTGTTTGTTTTTTTAACCTTCTTATTAGCAGCACAACTTTAATTTTATATTTAAAATTCCTCACAATGGGCTGCAAATGGCCCACAGGCTGACGTTTGGACGCCCCTGGTGTAAATAATGTTAGCCGATGGTTCTGAATTTAGCCATGATTTAGCATTCTAGATATGGCTTGAAATATGAGGATTAATACTTGGTTTTCCAGCCTACAAAACTCCATAAGGAGACCCAACAAAGTCCTACATGTACACAACGTTGTATAATATAGGAGTAGGAGTATGTACACATAATCAAGTGGGTTGTTAGCAGGCTGAGCTAAATCTGTGAATGTATATTTGAACTCTTAGCCATTGGAAGCCTGACATGTCAGTGCTGGTCCCAAGCCCAGATAGAAAGAGGAAGGAGATCTGGTGTAAAAACTGTGCCAAATCAAGTATGCAGACCAGATCTGCTGTGGCGAATATGGGAGCAAGAAAAAGAATTAGTGCTGGTGTTTTTAAAGTCAGCCAACATTGTAATTTGAATAAATACATTTAAATAAATTGTGATTTATTCTTTTTGTGATTGGATGGTGTAAATCGAAGGTGTCCAAACTTTTCGTGTTGGTGGCCAGAAAAAGTAAAAATAAGCAAACATGGGGCCACAGACTCATTTGTAATTAAACAAATAAAAATATAATAGACCCACTTGATTACTAACTCTGTGTATGTACAGTGTATCACAAAAGTGAGTACACCCCTCACATTTCTGCAAATATTTCATTATATCTTTTCATGGGACAACACTATAGACATGAAACTTGGATATAACTTAGAGTAGTCAGTGTACAACTTGTATAGCAGTGTAGATTTACTGTCTTCTGAAAATAACTCAACACACAGCCATTAATGTCTAAATAGCTGGCAACATAAGTGAGTACACCCCACAGTGAACATGTCCAAATTGTGCCCAAATGTGTCGTTGTCCCTCCCTGGTGTCATGTGTCAAGGTCCCAGGTGTAAATGGGGAGCAGGGCTGTTAAATTTGGTGTTTTGGGTACAATTCTCTCATACTGGCCACTGGATATTCAACATGGCACCTCATGGCAAAGAACTCTCTGAGGATGTGAGAAATAGAATTGTTGCTCTCCACAAAGATGGCCTGGGCTATAAGAAGATTGCTAACACCCTGAAACTGAGCTACAGCACGGTGGCCAAGGTCATACAGCGGTTTTCCAGGACAGGTTCCACTCGGAACAGGCTTCGCCAGGGTCGACCAAAGAAGTTGAGTCCACGTGTTCGGCGTCATATCCAGAGGTTGGCTTTAAAAAATAGACACATGAGTGCTGCCAGCATTGCTGCAGAGGTTGAAGGCGTGGGAGGTCAGCCTGTCAGTGCTCAGACCATACGCCGCACACCGCATCAACTCGGTCTGCATGGTCGTCATCCCAGAAGGAAGCTGACGCACAAGAAAGCCCGCAAACAGTTTGCTGAAGACAAGCAGTCCAAGAACATGGATTACTGGAATGCCCTGTGGTCTGACGAGACCAAGATAAACTTGTTTGGCTCAGATGGTGTCCAGCATGTGTGGCGGCGCCCTGGTGAGAAGTACCAAGACAACTGTATCTTGCCTACAGTCAAGCATGGTGGTGGTAGCATCATGGTCTTGGGCTGCATGAGTGTTGCTGACACTGGGGAGCTGCAGTTCATTGAGGGAAACATGAATTCCAACATGTACTGTGACATTCTGAAACAGAGCATGATCCCCTCCCTTCGAAAACTGGGCCTCATGGCAGTTTTCCAACAGGATAACGACCCCAAACACAACCTCCAAGATGACAACTGCCTTGCTGAGGAAGCTGAAGGTAAAGGTGATGGACTAAACCCAATTGAGCACCTGTGGCGCATCCTCAAGTGGAAGGTGGAGGAGTTCAAGGTGTCTAACATCCACCAGCTCCGTGATGTCATCATGGAGGAGTGGAAGAGGAATCCAGTAGCAACCTGTGCAGCTCTGGTGAATTCCATGCCCAGGAGGGTTAAGGCAGTGCTGGATAATAATGGTGGTCACACAAAATATTGACACTTTGGGCACAATTTGGACATGTTCACTGTGGGGTGTACTCACTTATGTTGCCAGCTATTTAGACATTAATGGCTGTGTGTTGAGTTATTTTCAGAAGACAGTAAATCTACACTGCTATACAAGCTGTACACTGACTACTCTAAGTTATATCCAAGTTTTATTTCTATAGTGTTGTCCCATGAAAAGATATAATAAAATATTTGCAGAAATGTGAGGGGTGTACTCACTTTTGTGATACACTGTATATTTGAACCCTTAGCCATTGGAAGCCTGACGTGTCAGTGCAGGTCCCAGGCCTGGATAAAAATAGGAGGGTTGCTTAAATACCCTTAAATATCGGAAGAAAAATGTGTGTGTATATACAGTGTATCACAAAAGTGAGTACACCCCTCACATTTCTGCAAATATTTCATTATATCTTTTCATGGGACAACACTATAGACATGAAACTTGGATATAACTTAGAGTAGTCAGTGTACAGCTTGTATAGCAGTGTAGATTTACTGTCTTCTAAAAATAACTCAACACACAGCCATTAATGTCTAAATAGCTGGCAACATAAGTGAGTACACCCCACAGTGAACATGTCCAAATTGTGCCCAAATGTGTCATTGTCCCTCCCTGGTGTCATGTGTCAAGGTCCCAGGTGTAAATGGGGAGCAGGGCTGTTAAATTTGGTGTTTTGGGTACAATTCTCTCATACTGGCCCACTGGATATTCAACATGGCACCTCATGGCAAAGAACTCTCTGAGGATGTGAGAAATAGAATTGTTGCTCTCCACAAAGATGGCCTGGGCTATAAGAAGATTGCTAACACCCTGAAACTGAGCTACAGCACGGTGGCCAAGGTCATACAGTGGTTTTCCAGGACAGGTTCCACTCGGAACAGGCTTCGCCAGGGTCGACCAAAGAAGTTGAGTCCACGTGTTCGGCGTCATATCCAGAGGTTGGCTTTAAAAAATAGACACATGAGTGCTGCCAGCATTGCTGCAGAGGTTGAAGACGTGGGAGGTCAGCCTGTCAGTGCTCAGACCATACGCCGCACACTGCATCAACTCGGTCTGCATGGTCGTCATCCCAGAAGGAAGCTGACGCACAAGAAAGCCCGCAAACAGTTTGCTGAAGACAAGCAGTCCAAGAACATGGATTACTGGAATGCCCTGTGGTCTGACGAGACCAAGATAAACTTGTTTGGCTCAGATGGTGTCCAGCATGTGTGGCGGCGCCCTGGTGAGAAGTACCAAGACAACTGTATCTTGCCTACAGTCAAGCATGGTGGTGGTAGCATCATGGTCTGGGGCTGCATGAGTGTTGCTGGCACTGGGGAGCTGCAGTTCATTGAGGGAAACATGAATTCCAACATGTACTGTGACATTCTGAAACAGAGCATGATCCCCTCCCTTCGAAAACTGGGCCTCATGGCAGTTTTCCAACACGATAACGACCCCAAACACAACCTCCAAGATGACAACTGCCTTGCTGAGGAAGCTGAAGGTAAAGGTGATGGACTAAACCCAATTGAGCACCTGTGGCGCATCCTCAAGTGGAAGGTGGAGGAGTTCAAGGTGTCTAACATCCACCAGCTCCGTGATGTCATCATGGAGGAGTGGAAGAGGATTCCAGTAGCAACCTGTGCAGCTCTGGTGAATTCCATGCCCAGGAGGGTTAAGGCAGTGCTGGATAATAATGGTGGTCACACAAAATATTGACACTTTGGGCACAATTTGGACATGTTCACTGTGGGGTGTACTCACTTATGTTGCCAGCCATTTAGACATTAATGGCTGTGTGTTGAGTTATTTTCAGAAGACAGTAAATCTACACTGCTATACAAGCTGTACACTGACTACTCTAAGTTATATCCAAGTTTTATTTCTATAGTGTTGTCCCATGAAAAGATATAATGAAATATTTGCAGAAATGTGAGGGGTGTACTCACTTTTGTGATACACTGTATATATATTATAAAACTCAAAATATATGGTGTGAAGTCATAATGGAACAGGACAGAATTTCTTAAAACGTAATTTGCATAAACCAGCCAGCTTCCTCTGTATTACTTTTATAAATTGTACTTGATCACGTTGGCTAACATTGAGTGCCCACTTCTTAGTTTGTCCTAACAGTAGTTAAACAGGACCTAGTTCATGTGTAAGGTGGTGAGACGTGTGTCTCACCTGTCCAGCTCTAATTCTCTAATTGAATCACACTTTTAAAGCAGTAGTGAGTCCCTGAGGACTAAGGTTGAGGTTTTCTTTCATCATCCACACTCACAAGTGAAGGCTACGACGCTACAACGTCTCTTCATGCAAAACCGTGTTTGCTTGACTAGCTGTTTTTGTTAACGTATTGCTACACAACATCTGCCTCATCTGTGGAAATCAACAAAAGCTAGCGAGCAGTGTTTTTAATGAGCAGCTCTACAAATCAGAAACATGCGGTTAGGTGCATCAGACCAGCGAGAACATCTGATGAAACAATGGAAGAGTGGTGAACAGAGGGAGGATCAGATCGAGTGTAGAAACGTAAAAACTGCATTTAATTAATATTAAATAATTGCTTTACTTGAGATGCTACTAAAAAACATTGATTTATTTATTTATTAGCATTTTAACATCATGTTTGACACACTTTGGTTACATTGATGACAGGACAGTAGTTACTGGTTACACAAGATTCATCAGTTCATGTTTTATGTCAAACACAGTCATGGACAATTTTGTATCTCTAATTCACCTCACTTGTACGTCTTTGGACTGGGAGAAAACCGGAGCTCCCGGAGGAAACCCACACAGACACGGGGAGAACATGCAAACTCCACTCAAAAAGGACCTGGACCTCTGCACCTGGGAATCGAACCCAGGACTTTTCTTGCTGTGAGGTGACAGTGCTACCCACCGAGCCACCTGTGAATTTATATATTATATATAGTGTTTTATACATAATAAAATATACATTATTATTTTATATTATAAAGGAATTTGCTTGATAAACAATATCACAAAGCTACCTTCTGGTGCTAAAACAACTGGCTAGAGAAACACCTAGGACTAGTTAATCCACGTTTCTTTGACAAGTGAGAGGAAACCTAACCACACAATGGGAAACCTGAATGGGGAGAACATGATAAACTTCTTACAGTCTGGAATTCTTCATTTTTTTATTTATTTGCTTTGAAAATAAAGCCGGTCTAATGTGACTTTTGTTTAAATGACATAAACATGTTAAATGTATTTGACAATGACTTTTGATCAGCACACATACAAATTATGATGATAATTTAACAACCTGGTGTAATCAAAATGATCAACATGTACATTGTTGATTTGGAATCGTTCCCTGAACCTGAACACGCTCGTCCTGTCGTCATGCTCCACTATTGTTCCAGCACTCGCTGAACAGAGACTGGCGAGGGATGCCAGGGTGACATTATCCTCGCCGTCTTTGATGGTGTCTCGTGTTTTAGCTCTAGGTAATCTGCACAGCTAATCTCCTGCGCTGATAGAAATAAACAAACGGGAGCGTTATTGTAGACGAAGGATTATGGTAATTAGGTGGGATAAGTAGAGGTGTTTTAAAGATACCTGTTTTAATAAGCAAGCCAGCCGCAGAGGGTACGAGTACACGGACTCACACCACATTTGTACAGGGTGTCCCCAAAGTCTGGACACATAGGCAAAATGCATATTTTTAAGCATTTTATTTCATTAGAATACTAATCAGTAACATCTTCAATGTGTTTTCCACTGTTTGTGATGCAATATGTATGTGTGTATGTATTTTAGTAAACATATAGTTTACATACTGTATGTGTCCAGACTTTAGGGACACCCTGTACTTAAATTAGGTTCAGATTTTTATATATGTTCACACAAATTCATGTAAATGCTCATTTTCTGACAGTTGTCAATAATTTCCTTCGGGATAAATAAAGTATCTATCTATCTAGTATGTGGGCAACAACATTGAAACACTGATCACAAACATATTGTAAGAAATAGTGAACACATGTTTAGGATCTCAGATTTTCTGACTAGCAGCATCAAAACATAGGTAATACAAATTTATTATAAGTTATTAAGTAATTATAAGAATGTTTAATTATTATTATAAGAATTTATTATTATAAATTACTCTTAATTGATATTAAAATCTTGTATGTACAATGACATTAAATTAATTCCGGTCAAATTAATAAATAAATAGTCAAAAGCTGAGCATTTTGTAAGAAATAAACAAGCTTCACCATATGAAATAATAAAGGAACAAATCAATAAATAAATTTTAATATTTCAAATGCTGTCAGATTTTCCTCTTGTCCCTCAATAACCAAAAATAGAAACCACAATTTTCACCACTTTTATTAGGTCTCTAAAAATTCTGAAAACCTAAAAATCAGTTCCAAAACCATGGCCAAAATGAAAGCACGGGCACCATGTGACTTAAAAGTGGCCTTTGACTGATGCATTACAAAGGAAAAAGGATATCGCTGCGTTCCTGATCCTCTAAAGGCAGCCTGTTTGAAATGGTCCACACTGGCACGAACAGCGGGCATCGATTGCACAGCCTGCAGGTGCTGAGCGGTCCTGGACTCGTATCGCTGGGCACCGACCCATCTGCTGGGGGCTGCAACGCCATGCCATCTGAGGCAGGATGCGTGGGCTTGGCGGCACTTGTGGGCACGTGGGGTTAAAGTCACCTCGGCTAGGCTAAATTACAGGGCTCTTGGTAAACAGCTTTTTACAGCATTTAAAACTTCTTTATTAACCCGGTGTTACACTGTACAGCTGAAGGTATGTGGACACTCCTGCTATTTAAAAAATCAGGAATTTAAGGCACACACATTGCTAACAGGTGTATACATTTAATTACAAATATAACGTATATGCTTCCAATTCGAAAAGGACTGTGGAAATAGTTTGGTAGTAGGTCATTTAATGTCTCAGCTTAACTGTGTCCTTTTGGAAGGCAGATTAAGGGTCTGTTCAAAAACCTAGTGAGCTGCCGAGCTGCCTTGCTGCCTACTGCCTACCTGGGCAGCTGGCTGAGTAGAGAGGATTCTAATAAGACATCGAATTTATAAGGCAGGTTATTCAGACGCACTACTTATACACAGATTACGGCGATTATGTCACTGCAATTTTAGCTTACTAAGCTAACACAGTTAGCCTCAGGCCATTCAAACCAATGTGCTGAGGTCACACAACCTGCTAGCATGCCAGCTAATCTCCTTCCGTGTACCAAAATGGTTAAACTGTCCCTGACAAGCTCGAATTTGCAAATGAACCACACTTTTGCACCTTTATACAAATGAACAATCAATAAGAATGTATTTACATTTGAAAAGAACTCTGCACCACACTGAATGCTAGGATTGCCTTCACTGCTAAGGAAACATCAGATGCTCCCTCGTTATTCAGTCAGATTATCGCTTTGAATCAAGGCACCTTAGTAGGCAACATTTTAAGGCATCTAATAATTCGGACAGACTTCTTCCCTGGAGTGTAGTATGACATAAAATGCTTCTATGTAGAGAGATTACTAAGTTTTCAGACAGACCCTCCAGTGTGAGTTACAGTGGACACATCCGGATGAGTGGAGTCTGTTATAGTCACGGGGGAAGGAGGAGACACCAGATTAATGCTCATGGCGTAAGAATTGACCAACAAGCTTATTGTCAGGTGTATTTTGGATTAGCAGGTAGACATACAGTATATAGTATATAGTTACTAGATGGAGAAACTGAGATCACAAGTCAGTTACCTTGTTTTACCCTCGTTTTACCTAGGCCAAAGGGGTTTGCTTGCTTTTTCACCCACAGGTACGAGTCTCCTCGGCCAGGACATATCTTTTGTCTTCCATTATCTTTATTTTTATTTGAAATGGCTGGATTTCTAGCCTTTCCCCCTCTCCCCCTGTCTCCCTCACCTTTACTCCTGCAGCTCTTTTGATATCCATTTAGATTGGAGCTTCATTTGAAAGGCTCAGACAATGGAGTGACTTCTAATTAAGAGCAGAAGCATCTGGCCTCTGGCACCCTATCCCGTTGTTCCATCTATTTTGCTGGGGAGAATTCATTTGTTTCTTAATTAAGAAAAACACCAATAGCATGAGAAATCTGCTTATGTTACCTGAATCTTAATTGCTTAAATAGTGAAAGAGAAAAGTGCAGCACGGGGGGGAAAAAAACACATTCCGGTAGCCCTAGAAATGAACTCGGCGGCGATAAAAATGAACTAACTAGCCTCGCGTAAATGGAAATCGGGGCCGCCGAGTGCACCATCATTATGGCTAAGACAATATGCAAACTATCTTCAAAGAAATCAAATTGCCGGAATGTTTTCATTTGCATGCATTAACCATTAACATAATGAGGAGAAGTGACATTGGACCCGGATTGCGTGTCTGTTCCGATTGATAACTCATCTGGAAATGGCCTGCCTGGGAAAAAAAGTGGACTCCCGTGGAATCTGTGTTGAACTCCGGGGCTCGTGTGGGTATGAGACTTGAAACCAAACCTGCAGCATGTTGAAACTGTGCCATCTTCCCCAAAATGGAGAAACATTGGACCTCTGTGCTCACACACACACACACACACAGAGATTTACTTATCTGCTACAGTGTGGCCCACATTGCCTCCGGTTGGGCGTGCAGCCAGAATGACTATGGTTTATGTACAGACCCAACCTTAATTTTCCCAAATCATTTTGCTGCATGCTATTGCAGGGGGATCAGCCTCTGAGGTCAAATGATTCAATTAAGTGTCTGTTTATGACTGATACCAAAGCCGGGTGGCGTCTCCCACTTATCACCTTTTTTGCAGATCGGTGTTGTCCCAGAATGCCACAGAAGAGATTGCTGAGAGTGTAATTAAAATGGCACGGAGACGTATTTGACGTAGGGGCTAACAAGCGGGAGAGAAATGTGACGAGAAGTCGCGGAAGGAGGAGGGAACGCTGAATGCTGAACTGGGGAGGTTGTTTTATCGAAACGCGACCGCTGTCACCCAATTAGGAAGTGTAAAGGAATGTAAGTTGAGAAGTAGATAGTTGAAAGTGGGTTTCTGAGAAGTTAAAGGCCTAGTAGACATCCTTGAGGTACATCAATATTGGTAGAAGCATTTTGTCTCAAAAAAAAGTTATGCCTGGCTTAACTTCTTGAGCGGACCTAGTGGTTACCCTTGAGGTACGCCAATAATGGTAGAGATGTTATATTGCCTATTAGCCTTGCTGTGATTTTACTATGCTCCTTTACGTTACCAATATGTTTACCTGAGGGTCTGGTGGTCACCCTTGAGAAATAACGCAATAACTTTGTGTATATGTGCTTGTGTGGCGCAGAGGTAAAGAATAAATGGACACCTTTATTTGTCATTTATACATATACACATGTACAGTACAATGAAATGCTTTTTCCACATATCCCAGTTTGTTTGTAAGCTGTGGTCAGAATGTAGGGTCACCCATTGTTCTTGCCCCTGGAGCCGAGAGGGTTAAGGGCCTTGCTCAAGGGCCCAACAGTGTCTACATGGCAGAGCTGGGATTCGAACTCTCAACCTTTCAATTGATAGCCCAAAGCTCTACCCATTAGGCTACCACTGTCCCAGTTACACTAGCCCACTAACTTACACTAGCCCACTACCAGGGTTCCAGGTTTCAACTCTGCAAAGGTAAAGGTGCTATCGACCAGTTGGGCATATCTCTTCAGTCATGATCGGGGACCTGGGATTGGCTGAGGTCTCACAATGGATTATTATCCTGCTCAGGCTGTGTGACTGCATTGGGCTCAGTGATTCCAGGGAAACCGGCCCCACTGCCACTGTGACCGTGACCAGGACAAACCCCATTTCCAAAAAGTTGGGACCTTTTGTAAAATGCAATAGAAACTAAAATGAAGCCTAATTTGATGACTGAAATATGCCCATAAAAGTGCTACAACAGTGGGGGTTGTAGACACAAAGTGTGTGTGCTTGACTGGCCTGCCTGCAGTCCAGATAGTTTTACTATTAAAATGCAAGCAGATGTTGTCCCAGCAGGTTCACTACGATTTTACCAAGCTTCTTAACATGACTAAAAGGTTTATCTTCCTCAAACTTCAAAAACGTTTGGACCCAGTGGTTACCCTTGTGGTACACAGACAGTGGAAAACTGCAGTCACATTTTAATAAGGTTGTGTCTGATCCATCAGAGCTGGTATCATTATCTGTTAGAGGTATGGAAGGTATTTTTGTGGTGAAAGTGGACAAACAATTTCAGTCTCTCACTCACTTTCTAAACTGCTTATTTTAATCAAGGTCGCGGGGGAACATGGAGGGGAGGCGTTGTACTGGAGCCTATCCCAGCTCTCAATGGGTGCAAGGCACACAGAAACACCCTGGACAGGTCAGCAGTCCATCACAGAGCAGACACACAAACACACATTTAAGTGCAATTTTTTTTTAGTAGCTCCAGTTGTCCTTACTGTATGTCTTTGGATTGTGGAAGGAAACCGGAGCTTCCGGAGGAAACCCACATGGGGAGAACATGCAAACTCCACATAGAAATGGTCCAGACCACTCCACCTGAGAATCGAACCCAGAGAATTGAACCCAAAACCTTTGTGCTGTGAGGCGACAGTGCTATTTGTCTTGGGGTCACCTGAAGTAACACTTAGGAAAGCTTTGAATACCACCAGTGGTTCTCGTACCACGGTTTGTAAGCCACTGTGCTATCAGATTGTAATCCTGCTTAAAATTGACTAACCTGATAAGTGAATGTAAAATTTTTTTAGTATGAAGTGAACTGCAGTGCTGTGTCGCGGTGCAGGATGGCTAACAGGCTAAACGCACACTGGGCACAGTGTGTGGCACTTTGTTGATGTTGCTGCCCAGAGCTAAACTCCTGCTGCGACTGCATTTGATGCCTGGCTGGCAGCAGACACGGGCACGTGTTTCCTCTATCTCGTAGCAACAGTACAGACGGAGCTGATGGCATGTGGCTTCTTTAGAAAGAAAGAATTAAAAAATCAGACTTGTTAATAATCTGTAGAAATGAGAAACAAGAGACTTGATAAAACACACTAGATCCTTTGTTGGCTTTTTGGTATCAGTATTGTTTTTAGTCGATCAATTAAAATTGAAACCAGACGTAAAACTGTACTGTACCATACTGATACTGAAATTTCGTCTCGTTCTTTTACTCCCTCTCCTGGATCAAATCTTAGCCGTCTGATTTCTGAATATTAAAGGGAGTTTTAAGCTCATCTGCAAATGTGATTTGCACGTATCACGCTTCTGCAGTCACCGAGGCTTCTTTCTGAGCTGAAAGGAAAGACGAACACACACAGAAATGACAGAGTTTGGTGGAGGGGGGTGTATGATGCACATATGGTTCGCTCTTGATGTATTCCAGCTCTGACCTAATTTATATCCATGCCAACAAGCTCATATGCATGCCGTGAACACGCTGGTGAAATTACAGAGTGCAAACCACACCTGTCCCCACTGAGACAGGTGTAAACAGCACCGTTGTCATAATGCGCCGGCGGTAAATACGATAATAAGGGCGCAAAATAATTTGGCCATCATTTTGATACCCAGGGTGCCTCGGGGGATTGCCCTGCCAGTGAAGGATGCCCATTCACATGCCGCACACGGAGAGATATAATTACTGCTGCCAGTCTTTGTTCCTGCCTGGCTTTCTCGAACTGCGCTAGTAATTCGCTTGTAATACGGAGGTGTTTTGTAAAAAGGAAGGGTGTGATATTTAGGATGGAGTATTCTCACTGGGACCGAGTGATACGATTGTAATGGACTCTTTTGTCCCTGAGCTGTGTGCTGTCACAAAAACACCACGTCATATTGACATGACTAAGACTTCAGTCCTTACAATAATAATACAAGTACTGGACAAAATAATAATAACAATAATAATAAAAAAAATAATAATAATGATAAAAATAATAATAATAACAATAATAATACAAGTACTGGACAAAATAATAATAATAATAATAGTAATAATAATAATAACAAACTAATAACAAACAAAAATAACAATAATAATAATAAACCACAGCAACAACAGTAATAATAATTATAATAACAACAACAATAATAACTATTATAATAATAGCAAACAATAATAATATTGATAAAAATAATAACAATAATAATAATAGTAATATTAATAATAATTATTCTTGTTTTATTATTATTATTATTATTGCTTGTTATTATTGTTCCTATTATTGTTATTAATGTTTGTTATTATTATTATTATTATTATTAGCATCATAAGTAATAGTATTTAATTTTTTCATATTTTTTGACAGGGGTCACAGAGTTTTTACTAATTCAATAATGTATTTATTTTTTATTATTTTTAAGTGCTGTTTTAAGCTTAAAGTTTGGACACACGTAAAGTTTGAAAATGTTTTAAATGTTTTGTAAATAAAATCCTTCACAGAAATTAAACTTCTTACATTCTAACACACAATTACTTTTATTTGCTAAATTTAAAAATCAGGAGACATTTAATATAAAGTTTTAGTTTAATTTAATTTTATGTTTTATTCTTGCCAGTGTATAAAAATGTTCACTAAAATAACCAGAAAATTCTTGTTTAATTGTGTTCCCTGTAGCGACTGTATTAACTTACTTTCTGCAGTAGCAATTTTACCTTACATTAACCTGTTTATTCTATTAATTTAGATTTGTTTCATTCCTATATCATATTTCATTTTTTATTCTTTATCCTAAATAAATTGGCTAACCACTGCTGACTTAACATCCTTATTTATTTATTTATTGTTGTGATATTTTTTTATATTTGGTTGTTAGTTAATTAGCAGCAGCAAATGTAATATTTCTTTTATTTACATTGTATTTTATTAATGGTATTATTATTTATTTATTTATTGTCTGTTTTACCACAGCTTTATCTTATTTATTGGGTGAAAATTGTATTATTATAATTATACAATAATAATATACTTGTGTACTTGCGAAGGTAGATAAGATTATAATCTTATGTACCACCACAGTGTTGACATACATGCACATGTAAGCAGGTTAGCATTTGTGTGAGTGAGAAAATGTGTGTGTGTGTGTGTGTGTGTGCGTGTGTGTGTGTGTGTGTGTGTGTGTGTGTGTGGAGGGGGGATCTGTCTGTAACAGAGAAAAAGTCAGTGCACTGACCTTTCCACAGAGCAGAGAGACCCCATGTCAAAAGACTCCTCCAGAGATGACAATCCACCCTGCTTACACACACACACACACACACACACACTCTCTCTCTCTCTCTCTCTCACACACACTCTCACACACACTCTCTCTCACACACACACACACACACTTCACTAAAGGAGGGGAGGGCTTTTGGTGCTTCAATGAAATAAAGATGTTAAGATTGCATTGCTTTTCTAAATGGTCTTTTAGCACTAGCATTAGCATGCTGATTAGCTAACATGGTCATGACTATGATTTCCGTATTGGAGTCTACATTACAGAATTGTCAGCAATTGATTTAATATTAGACTGTTTACAGATAAACCATAACAATCTGATTAGCACAACAGGTTAAAGCTAGCAGCTGTGTAGCTTGCTTTGGTTACAGACAGAAATTAGTGATACTGCTAGCCAGCCTGCTAGCCAGGTTTCCTGGGTTGTGACATGTGGTCCAAGAAAGCCTGGAGGCAAGTTGCTTTGAGCCAGCAAACCAATTTAGAAGCTGTTCAGAGGTACAAACAAGTGGGATTTTAATACTAAATTTCTACCAAAAGTCCATTAATAGCCAAACATCAAAATATTCCATAATCGTTATCCATGTATTGTTAGCAAGGTCAGGCTGACAGATGATTTTACTATCAGCTGCCTTTGCTTCATTTATGGTGGAAATCTGAAGGTTTCTGTGGTTGTAATTATAATTAATTAATAATTGAACTATTAGATGTAATTTGTTTACAATTGTGAAGCTTTTTTTAATATTTCCTCAGTATTAAATAATTTTTGCAGTTGTGTGAGATGAGGTTGATTTTATTTATTTATTTTAATATTTGCATTCATTCATTCACTGCCATGAGGACCTTTAGTAAAAGTCTGACTCTGTAAATCCAGGTCTGAGATCTGATGTAATACCGAACAGCTGATAAAATTGACCTGAAAGCTCCGACTTCATTCTGGCATAAGAGCTCGAGGGGAATCTGTGAACCACACACACACACACACACACACACACACACACACACACACTTATCAAACCCACTTATTAAACCCACTTATTAACTTCTTTAAACCGTCATGCTTAAATAGTAGTAAGAATGTTGATGAGCCGGTGTGTGTACCTTTTTGATTGACCATTTATTGATTGATTGATTGATTAATTACTTCATTGATCCCCGAAGGGAAATTGCAGTGTTACAGCAGCAATTTACAAACATCACAAGCATCACACAACGACATGACAATGTAGTACAGGACAGTAATTTAATGCAAATAAGATATAAAAATCTAAAAAATATGTAAAAAATATAATATAAAAAAATTTACAATAGAATATTAGACATCTAACACAAAACAAAAACTAGGTGCAGTTATAGACATTATGTGCAAAGTCTTATTTTGGCATGTCTGGCTTATTTTATGAAATACACATATTATTCCCAGTCTTGTTTTTATTGCTAAAATTTTAGCTTATTAGCTTGCGTGGTTACGTTCTCAAACTGCATATTCAATAGTTTGGACTTCTTAAGCTGGTTGTTTTTTTAAAGAATTTAAAATGGTCATGGAGCACATAGTGTTGGTGCTGCAAAGCTTTTGCTGTGTGTAAGGGTTCCTTTGGGTACTTTGGTTTGCTAACACCTCCCAAACACAAGCCAGTCTGTAAATATTTTATGGGATCAGACTTACCCCAGAGGTTACGTTTCAATCTTGACCCTGATTGAAAATGATTCTTGTTAAAAATGATCAGCATAATCAAATAATGACGAGCAGCCGTGTCTCCTGGAGAGTGAACTGACCCGTCACTGCTCTGATAGATATTTAACCTCCTGCTAGAAGTTCCACAAGTTCAGATCTAAACATAAGAACCAAAAAAAAAAAGAATTAAACATGGGAAAGGAAAAGCAGAGCCGCTTTAATGTTTTAAATGACAGCATGTTCAATTTCATTTGACAATTTCATTTGAATTAAGACCAATTTACAGAAAAATGCCCACTAGCTAATCGTTAGAGGATAATTAACTTCTATTTTCTTTATTTTAATGATAATGTGGAAAAGATTCTGACAATCCTTAAAAAAAAATCATGCTTTTGAAGCATTCATCAGGCTTGGTGCTTTACTTAGCCAAGGGTATTAGATCTTATCCCTCACTCAGACGGAGGCAGTGCTGAGTTTTTATGGGGTATTAGAAAGCGGAACTATCAACAATGAAAATAAGAAGCAGAAGCAAATTAGAATTAAATGAATGAGAAATGTATTGAGAAAGAAACTAATGCTGTCTAAAAATGGTGCATCAAAAAATGGACTGTTACAATGTTAATATCTTTACAGTTCATTCTGTACATTTACACACTTAAAAGGGACGTGTGTTGAAGTCCTGCAGTTCTTTTTTAAAACTTCTTTTGTCTAAAAACCTGTGTAATTTTAAAATAACTTGGGTAAAAATATACATACAACAACATAAATGAATAACTCGGTAGTGCAGAAAGTTCTCTAATAGCATTTAACATTGTTTCATGGCCTCTTGAAACTTTCAACTGCAGCTCAGATTTTTTGACCAAATAAAATGTGTATTTTAGCTGTACTCATTATAAAGTGGTCTTGCAACTGGTTTGTGGCTTGTGTTGCCCACAGTAACCTTGATCAGGATCCAGATTCAGTGGTAGGTTGAAGATAATTAAATGAATATTTGCTAAATATTAAATATAGTTTAGTAAATGTAGCAAATATTGAATCTTTATTTTTTAATTTACACGTTCAGTTGCTGAAGAACAAAATTGTTGATTGGACACTCACCATTCTGTTGACCGTGTAGTGTGTGTGTGTGTGTGTGTGTGTGTGTGTGTGTGTGTGTGTGTGTGTATTCATTGTCCAAGTTGGGCTGGGATCAAATGAGAGCAGAAGCTAATAAGAGCTCACACCTGAGCATCAGAGCATGATCAGTGCTGAACATTTGGAGGACGACCTCAGGCCTTTAATAGGCGCCTGCTGCTGCCACTTTGGGTGGACTGTGTGTGTGTGTGTGTGTGTGTGTGCGCGCGTATGGTGAAAAAGTAAAACCAATGCCGAAAGAGAGTCTGGCATCTGTCGAGGCCCAAAGGTACGCTCAGAAGAGCCTCCAGATTTTTAATGGCCTAGTGAAATACCAACCAGGCTTTTATGCCACTCCACTATTGAGGTTGTGGATACAGAAAAAACACACACACACACACACACACACACACACACACACACACACACACACACACATATATATATATATATTTATATTATATGTGTGTGTGTTTACCTTTATCTGTCATATATACATATACAGAATATACAGATATCCAGTACAACAAAATTCTTTCTTCTCATATCCCAGCTTGTTCGAAATCTGGGGTCAGAGCGCAGGATCAGCCATTGTATGGCACCCCTGGAGCTGTGAGGGTTAAGGGCCTTGATCAAGGGCCCAACAGTGGCTGCATGGCAGAGCCTGGATTTGAACTCTCATTCTTTCAATTGATAGTCCAAAGCTCTACGTACCAGGCTACCACTGTCTTATATGGAGTTTCACAGTAGCATTGCTACTGGCGCATCATCCAAACAGCAGGAGTCACTACTGCAGTGACAATACGGTTCACTTAATAAGTCACGTTAATAAAATATGTATTTTATTTACATATGTTATTGTTTTAACAATAGCTCTACTTAATATTTAAAGAAAAAACTGACAGTTGCAACCTTGTATGATGCAAGTGCAGAAACACGACACTGTAGTTCTGCAAAAAGCAGAAACAAAGCACATCAGTGTGTGTGTGTGTGTGTGATTCAGCACAGTGCCTCTAATGATGTGTTGTTTACGAAGATCACCTCCATTAGCAATTAAATCTTTTAATCAGGGATCTTTACTTCTAATGGACGCAACCAGCAAACCAGCTCATTAAGATTTCATTCAGCATTTTTACTTTGATTAAAATATAATGATGAACACACACACGCACACACACACACACAAACTTACAAACAACATAAATGATTTATTTATTCATTTCTTCACTTTCAGTAAGCACTTCATTCTGATGAGTCAGGGTGCAGCAGAGCAGAGGCTGTTAAAGCCACAAAGTGGGAGGCGACTGTATCTTAATGCCCATGATCACATGAGTATGGCGTGTCCTTTTAGATTGTGTAAATGCTTAACTTTAGATGTAGGTAATGGTTGTAGGGTGATTTTTTTAAATGGACAGTAAGGTGACCATCACATCACACACTGTGTCGTCAATGTAGTCCTATGATCACTGCAACTGCAACCCACTTTTTTACATGTCTGTGTAATCTGAGGCAATCTGACAACGTAAAACAAAAGCAAAATCATGTATTACATTAAAAACAACATATTACATAGATTTACACACACACACACACACACACACACACACACACACACACCTTTAGCCACATCAGCTGTCAGTTCTGCAGGGCGTCATTTACTTCGTCCTGCTGTCGTAACAACAGTGATTAGATGAACAGACTAAGAATAAACATAAAAATACAGAATCAAATGCACTGAAGTAAGCAGCTGGTCCTCCAAAACATTTTATGTTTGTCATTGCAGTAATTAAACCAACTTCTATTGTTTTTTTCTCTCTGTCTTACACACACACACATACGTCATTTTGGACGCATTTCATTTGCATGTTATCAGCTACTATATCCAATAGAGGGGGTGGCACAGTGGGTCCCCAGAACTGTGCTTACCCACGAAGCAACTGCCGTAGAGCACACCAAACATGTATAATCTGAAAGACTGCAGTATAGTCTTGGGTTATTTAATCCTTGCTTGGTGGGGAGCACTGTTGCCTCACAGCAAGGGGGTCATGGGTTTGATTTGCAGGTGGAGCAGTCTGGGTTCTTTCTGTGTGGAGTTTGCATGTTCTCCCTGTTTCTGTGCGAGTTTCCTACCACAATCCAAAGTCCAAAGGAGTGAGTGTGTGTGTGTGTGTGTTTGCCCTGTGATGGACTGCAGACCTGTCCAGGGTGTTTCCTGCCTTTAGCCTAGTGAATTGGACCCACTGTGTCCCGGACCAGGATAAAGCAGTGGTTAAACAGACAATGAATGAATGAATGAATATCTGATCAAGTCTACTGCGGTGGGTCCGGTTCCACTCTGACAACTCTTGGTTCTAAGGGATGTGAATTTAAACTTTGCCTTCACTGACATCTGTGAGGAGTTTGGTATGTACTCCCAGTGTTAGTATGGGTTTTGTTTGGCTACTTTCAGCTTCTTAAAACATGCCAGTAGTTGAATTGGCTGCTCTAAACCCATCCAAAGTAAATTGCTAAGTTTGCAGGGCCTGGAAAAGGTTAGTGCCCCCTCCAGGTTGTAAAAAATACATTAATTTAAAGTCTGTGTATGTGTGCCTATATGCCAACCTGAACCCTTAACAACTGTGCCAGTCTGTGCACTGGTAAAGAAGGAATGTCCCTACGGGTATGCAGAGAGCATTTTGCATTCACGTAGGGTCTCGTTCCCCTGTGGCCAGGCTCTCTTTCATTTGAAATGGCGTGGTGAAAATAATAAAGAAAGTTGAAGGTGGAAGCAAAACGAGTTTCATGCTTGTTGAGATCGTTAGCTTTGTTCTATCTGATTCAATTAACTCCGGTCTAATTACAGGAGGCCGGGTTTAAGACGGCGAGGCCGCGCTGTGGCACCTGCCGATACAGCTCTGTAATCACCATCAGAAGCCACAGACCAAACACTTCCAAGAACACGACCACGGTGTGGCGGAAAAAAGTGGACACCGTTTTTAATTATTGAATATAAACATTGTACATACTGTAGATCCTCACACACATGCCTCCACTGAGTTGGGGTGGCATGGTGGCTCGGTGGGTAGCACTGTTGCCTCAAAGCAAGAAGGTCCGGGTCCTTTCTGTGTGAAGTTTGCATGTTCTCCCCGCGTCTGTGTGGGTTTCCCTCGGGAGCTCCAGTTTCCTTCCACAGTCCAAAGACATGCAAGTGAGGTGAGTTGGAGATACTAAATTGTCCCTGACTGTGTTTGATATTAAAGACATCGTGATGGATGACCCTTATGATTACCCTGGGGCAAATTAAAGTAACCCACTAACCTTTTAACACATATTTGGTAGTAGGTTAGAAACTGGAGTGCAAAGAGGAGAACCATTTAGACTCAAGAACATGGGAAATTTCTCACTTACATTGACTGGCAGCGAGGATCAAACCGGGGTCCCAAGAACCGTATTTCCTTGTTAGGTTAAATATCAAGTGTCCTTAAACCTTCGGTAAGTTTTGGTTACAACAGAGGTGCTCATTTCAGTAATAGTTAACCACAGAACCTCCCTTCCTAGTCTCCCCCTCCGATTGTTAACACCCCTAACCATGAAGTGGTAAATATATAAAAAGGTGTTTATGGAGCTCGTGTTGTGCTCAGGGGCACAGTCATGCTAGAATGAGTAGGGGCCTTCCCTAAACTCACTCTCACTCACTCACTGTCTTAACCGCTTATCCAGTCAGGGTCGCGGGGGGGGGGGCCTATCCCAGCTTTTCAATGGGCGCAAGGCACACAGTAACACCCTGGATGGGGCGCCAGTCCATCATAGGGTAGACACACATACATATACACACACATACACACCCATTCACCTATAGGGCAATTCAGTGTCTCCAATTAACCTGACTGCATGTTTTTTGGACTGTGGGAGGAAACCGGAGCTTTTGGAGGAAACCCACGCAGACACAGGGAGAACATGCAAACTCTGCACAGAAAGGACCCGGATCACCCCGCCTGGGGATCGAACCCAGGACCTTCCTGCTGTGAAGCGACAGTGCTACCCACTTAGCCACCGTGCTGCCCTCCTTCCCTAAACTGATTTAATGTATGTTTTGTTAGTGGTGTGTGTGGGAGTAACTTCTAAACTCATTTGGAACGGATGTCCACGTATTTTTGGCAATGAAGTGTTTTAACTATTTTAATACAGTAAGTAATATTGCTGTTATAAATTACATACAATTATTTGAATAACCTGGTTTAATCATTTTGACCCAAAAACGTGCTGATGCAGAGGAGTTGTGTTATGCCCGTCATATCAGTGCAGTGAATTTATTCCATCCAAGGTGTGTGTGTGTGTGTGTGTGTGTGTGTGTGTGTGTTCAGTACTGCATTCAGAGACATGTTTCCTTCACCTTGGCAAAACACGTTGAGCTTCAACGATCTCCGCCTCGATACCAGACCTGATGTTTATCGACACCACTTCAGCATATTAAGACGTATCGAACCCGTGTGGCGTGAGCTTCCTTCTTCATCTCCCTCGTCTTGCGATTTGGGACAGTGTTCAGGCCTCGATAGGATCTCAACCCTGCTTCCTAATTGAAAGATGCTCTCTAGCGCTGCATGCTGTGTCTGCTGGAGACGCTCATGCTAATTCTTTTCATGTAAGGCCCGGCTCTGTTCTACAAAGGGATCATTTGCGAGCGTTAATGAAAAGAAGAGGGTGGGTGTGTTTTTTTTTTCTCTTTTTTTAAGGTGCCTGTCGTTCAGAAAGAAAGTGCGCACTCTCGGAAGGGCTTGAACTGGAATAATCACTCTATTAACTGGAGCGTGCGGCTGTAGAACAAACAGAAGCGACATTCTCGGGGGACGTGTGTGTTGTGAGTGACCGTTCACCTCTCTTTATTTGCCAGTGGGAACGTTCAGATGGGAACAGGCAGTGATAACTGCACTTGTGAGGTAACTAGTCAATTAATTGCAGTGTAAATATTCACCAGTATTCAATGGTGCACCTGAACCAATTAAAAATAGTATTATTAAAGGCCATAGCCAGGAATTGAACATTGAGGGGCACCAAATCTACCAGAGAAAGAATTCCTACCATATTAACTGATGGGAACACTGACGTATCCTAACATTACTTACAGCTAGTAAGTGGAATATGTTTATTTACAATTGTTTACATCAATATATTGGGGGAGGGGGCATTTTAAAGATATATTAATATGCTTATAAACTATTATTATGGTTTTGTATTAAATGCTATAAAAATCAAAGGTCTTTACCTGTCAAGTAAGTGTCTTCCAGTGTTCCTGGCCTCCTGCATAGCCTTTTCATATCAGTCTCACTTAGATGTGTGTCCTCAGCCAGAGTGATTATGACCTGACCTCTGTCAGTCCCAACAAAGGATGGTTTGTCTTTGTGCCCGTCAGTCCCAGTGCAGAAGGCTTGAACTTTCCACTTATCAGTCATTAAGGAGGTGGACTTTGCTACTTCGTATCCTAATGCTAAAGGTCATGGTTCCTGCACCTGTCTGTCTCAAGTTCAAGAAGCTTTATTGTCATTTCAGCTGTATACAAGTACAAACTGAAACAAAACAGTGTTCCTGCAGGACCAGGGTGCAACAGATCACACGTTCCACCCGGACCAGGGTGCACCACAGAACTCAAGTGCAGACAAAAAGGAGTGTAATAAATTCAAGGACCTACATTTTCAGGACCTAATAAAAGGAAGGGGCCCAAAGACCAAAAGACACTATGGGACCAAGACAAGTGTGGTGATTGGAAAGTACATGTTACATAAAGAAGACATGGTCTCTCCATCTGCCAGTCTCTAAGAAGCTATGACCTTGATCAGCCTCTTGCTATAAGGGCGTGACTGTAGGTGTCTGTTTGAGAATGAGGTCCTAGATTTGTACTTTAAGACCCAGTATGGGTGCGGTAAAGGCCTCATACTGAGAGGTAAAAGTGTCCTTCATTGTAACTGTCAGATACAAAGGACTCACTAGGACGGCGAGAGGCCACACCCCCTACTGTGACTGTAAAGTAGATATGACCTCTGTACCACTGAAGGCACCAATGAAGGAGGTGTGGCCTCTAGCTCTCAGAGGCAACTTCTATTTTACAGTCACAGTAGGTGGGTGTGTCCTCTGTACATGTACCTGTCAGTCCAGTGAGGTGTGTCCTCTGTACATGTACCTGTCAGTCTCAGTGAGGGAGGTGTGTCCTTTATATCTGTACCTCTCAGTCTCAGTGAGGGGTGTGTCCTTTGTATCTGTACCTGTCAGTCTCAGTGAGGGGTGTGTCCTTTGTACATGTACCTGTCAGTCTCAGTGAGGGGTGTGTCCTTTGTATCTGTACCTGTCAGTCTCAGTGAGGGGTGTGTCCTTTGTACATGTACCTGTCAGTCTCAGTGAGGGACGTGTCCTTTGTATCTGTACCTGTCAGTCTCAGTGAGGGAGGTGTGTCCTTTATATCTGTACCTGTCAGTCCTAATGAGGAAGGTGTGTCCTCTGTACCTGTACCTGTAAGTCTCAGTGAGGGAGGTGTGTCCTTTATATCTGTACCTGTCAGTCTCAGTGAGGGAGGTGTGTCCTTTTTACCTGTCAGTCTCAGTGAGGGAGGTGTGTCCTTTGTACCTGTACCTGTCAGTCTCAGTGAGGGAGGTGTGTCCTTTTTACCTGTACCTGTCAGTCTCAGTGAGGGAGGTGTGTCCTTTGTCCCTGTACCTGTCAGTCTCAGTGAGGGAGGTGTGTCCTTTTTACCTGTACCTGTCAGTCTCAGTGAGGGAGGTGTGTCCTCTGTACCTGACAGTATTTCAGGTGGACTAAAATAATGTTCATCTAACTAAACAAGCCTGAAAATATGCAACACTAGATTTTGTTCCCCTCTTGGGGTGCAGAAACTTTAAATATTCAAATGTGCCGTTTTTTGTGGCATTACAAATCGGGCAGCTATAATTTCATCAGTGACCTGAATTGCTGCAAAGCAGTAATATGCAAATACAAGAAAGAGATGTACGGCTACAAGCTAAACTCCCAAAATCATTTAGATTTGGGGGGAAAATGGCACATAGGGGAAGAAAAAAAATTAATCACACAGAAAAGTGTCTCCTTTCAGATTGTGCCGCTGTAATACCCAAAGGCACGGTATGTAAATGGAAAAATCAACATTGTACCCCGTGATAAGGTGAACAAATTAATAAAAGCATTTTCTTCTCTGCGCTTGTGCTAATGTAGGTGTGAAAAGTCAGGAGGCAGCAAGCCAGCAACTTTTCTCCCGAGCATTGTTATACGGTTCAAAGCTGTTCTGCTTAAAGATATGTAAATGGAGCAAAAAGTTTATTTCAGACAATTTTTCAGCATGTAAAATGGTGAGTTAGCAATATGTATTTAGTTAAAAGTATTTTTTGCTGACGCCTAAGTTGGATTGCTGTAGTATGACTGAATACGTTTGTCAGCAGGGGCGAGTACAATATTGGCCACTTCGACTCCCACAATGGACAGTTTCGTATTCCCAGAGAACCTTTGGAACCTGGGGACTCTTTGAGTGTTCTGCTTATTTGGAGTTTGTAGGCCCCTGTGCGTTTCATTTAAATTCAGTAACTACTTTGTCCTGAGGATCAGGGTGGGTCAGTGGGCCCTGGAATTTGCCTGCATATAAGGACAAATTACTACAGCCAGTCGGAACGGCACAGTGGTCGCCTCACAGCAAGAAGGTCCTGGATTCAATTTTCAGATGAAGCGGTCCGGGTCCTTTCTGTGTGGAGTTTGCATGTTCTCCCCGTGTCTGTGTGAGTTTCCTCCGGGTACTCCGGTTTCCTCCCACAGTCCAAAGTTATGATAGTGAGGTGAACAGGAGATACAAAATTGTCCATGACTGTGTTTGATATTAAACACTTGAACTGATGAATCTTGTGTAAGCAGTAACTACCTGTTCTGATATGAATGTAACCAAATAATTTAATACAATTCTAATAAAATAATGAAACTACACCCAGTTCAACTTCTGCATGTTTCGAGAAAGTGGAAGGAGACTGGATCACCTGGAGGAAACCTCACACATATTAAGAGCAGACAAGGATCAAACCTAATTCCATGAAAAGTGTCCTGGCCTATTTACTATGATCAATTAATAGCATCATAGCATATGATACATTAATAGCTTTTAGCAGACACTTTTATCCAAAGCATCTTATAATTTAAGCAGTTGAGAGTACAGGGCTTTTGAATAGGAGCCCAACAGTGGCAACTTTTCAATGATGGGACCTGAACCAGCAACCAACCTTCTGATTTCTTGTCCAGTACCTAATATATAATCAAGAGGATGTGGATCAAACTCAGGTCTTTCAGCCACAACCATTTCTAACAGCTGTATAAAATCAAGTGGGCTTGTGTAATAGATATAAACGCTGCTTTTAACATTCTTTTTATTGAGGTTTTGCTTTGCAGGTGACAGGACAAGAGTAGAACAACAATATAAAAAGCAACGAAAATGTTGTATTTACGTATTTGGACCCATCCCTCAATTGCAACCCCCCCTCCAAGAAAAAAAAAGAAAAATTAAATAATTAAATGTAATTAAGAAATAGTAAATGTAAGCAAACAAATAAATACAATAAGTAACTAAACAAATAAAAATTAATAATAATAACATAAAATAAGATAGCTTATACATAAGCCTGCTACAGCGCTATTATTGAAGTACTGTAAATAAAATCTGGAAAGTCAAAAGAAGTAATGTTAGAGAAAAACTTCCCGCAAATATGGGAGAAACTTCCTGTTTGGTCCTAACTGTGCACCAAATTTTTTTCTAGATAAAGACATTGTTCAACATCCCTTAACCTATAGTTATACGTGTGTAAATGCAAGAAGCACAAAGTCAAAACCCCAATATTTGTAAGTTAGTGTATAAAATGTACTGGAGGTATATTAATCACAGAGACCAGAGTGGCTGAACGTTTTTACTGTGTGTGTGTGTGTGGGCGTGCGTGTATGTGTGTGCGTGTGTGTGAGATGGTTACCCAGAGCAGAAATGTTAGGACAGTGTAATTTTCAGCAGACTCTGAGTGATCAGCTGCAGGCTCGGTGAGATGAACCGTGTGATCTGATTCTGCTTCAGCTGCTGCTCCGCCACTAGCGCTGCTGTTCAGATAGAAAGATATGATGAGATGCTTCACTACTCCTTACATCTCATACTGCATCTTTAATAGCTTCTTACCTTTTCCTTCCTAAGAATAATGCTTGAGTGGGTGTAGATTCCATCATGGCATCATTAGCTTTAGTCCACTAGCTGCACTGTGGCAGGATTTCACCACCATGAACCTGCAGTTCAACTCAATAAAATATACCCAGAATTCTCTGTCATGGACCAAGGCTCAAAGTTTTTTTTTACACATCATGTGACCAAAATTATGTGGACGGACACCTGACTACATATTGTTTACAATAAATAATAGAAATACATTTTATGGGATAAAGCCAAATCTAAAAAATAAAATCATGATTTGACTAGTTTGGTGGGAATGAACTCTAGTGGCCTGCAAAGAGCCATTGTCAACAAGGACATTGTCAGATGCCTGCATACTATTGTTCACAGTGTACCTACCAACATTTTCTCAAACCTCAGTGAGGGCTTTATTTAGAACAGTGTTTCTAAATTGGCATCATTGTATCTGCTGTCAATTTAAACCTACCTTAAACATCTGGTTAAGACTTAAACATCTGTTTAGGACTCAAACATCTAGTGACAACTTAAACATCTGTTTAAGACTCAAACAAACATCTGGTTAGGACTTAAACATCTGGTTAAGACTCAGACAAACATCTGGTTAGGACTTAAACATCTGGCTAAGACTGGGGTTAAGGTTTTATAATAGAATGTCCAACAAGCGAATTGTCAGGTGTCTGAAAACTAATGGTCACAGTGTACCTACCGAAATTTCCTCCAATCTTAGTGAGCTCCTTATATAGACAGTGTTTCTGATTTGACGTCATTGCTGTCAACAGTCTCATCAACAGACTTATTTAAACCTACCTTGACCCTACCTATGCCATTTCACACATCTTTACTAACCAGTGGTGCCATGCGACCGTCCAGTGTCTTACACCAGTACAATCAGTAGTATAAAGCAGTTTTATGTACTGCAGCCAACTCACCATAGCTGATATAGACTTCAGACTAAGCGTCTGTCCTACATGTGTTCAGGTCCCCTCGGTGATGGACTGGAGGAGGAAGATGAGTGTCTGTCGGAAGGGAACGAGTTAGCGACTAAAGAGGAGTTCTCGGTGGAGGAGAACTTCACGGCAGACTTTGAGACGGAGAACATCGCCTGTGAGGACATGGAGTTCTTCTGCACTAAAGGTCAGCCTCTCAAAACCAGATCACAGCCAAATATTAAAACAAAGGCATCTAAACTACAATTGACTTGTGCAAACATCTGGTTAAGACTCAAACATCTGGTTAAGGCTTAAATGAACATCTGGTTAAGACTCAAACATCTGGTGAAGACTTCAACATTTGGTTAAACAAGCATCTGGTTAACACTTAAACAAGCATCTGGTTAAAATTTAAACTAACATCTGGTTAAGACTTAAACATCTGGTTAAGACTTAAACATCTGGTTAAGACTCAAACAAGCATCTGGTTAAGACATAAATGAACATCTGGTTAAGACATAAACATCTGGTTAAGAGTTAAACAAGCATCTGGTTAAGACTTAAACAAGCATGTAGTAAAGACTTAAACAAACATCTGGTTAGGACTTAAACATCTGGGTAAGACTTAAACAAACATCTGGTTAAGACTCTCAGAAGTTTATGTTCTTATAAGTTATTAACATGATGACCTAACAGGCCTGTGATCTGATTATTTGTGCACCATAAGAGCTTATTTAGTTGGGTATAAAATATAAGTAAAACTATGTGCATTTACATTTACAGAAGGTTTTGTAGATATTGGCACTGTAGGTGTTTTAATGTATAAAAACAGAAGTGGCTGAATACTTGTTTCCCCTCAGTGTAGCTAGAGACCCACGAGCACACACTAAAATAAAAACAGAAGCAGCCCGCCAGCTCACTCCGTCCTTTCTCTTTGAACACAATTTCAATTAGAACTTTGTTCTGTTTCATTTTATTTATTCTACTCCAGGTTACAGCTCAACATCACACCAGCTAATGTGTGGCCTGCTCCAGGTTACAGGAAATAGATGACTGAGCTGTCATTCAAATATCTCCCTCCCTCCCTACACAAAAACACTTTCAGGTACCTTTACCCCAGGTGTACCCAACTTCACTCACCTCCCATCCCCAGAAATGTGACTTTTTCATCAACAGTTCATGCTTTCATGAATCGGCCTCACCTTCAAAAGCTCAATGTTTTTGAATTATGTTACTGTCACGCTGTTTAAAAATCATTGTGCCCAATGGGATTCTTACACGGGCTGTTTCTTTGAAAAACATTGTTTTTTTATGTTTGACATTCGCTGTGAAAACGTAATGAAATATTCTTTTGTTGTTTCAAAGAAATGAAACCAAGATTCACATCAATTATGGCTTTGTTGCTGCATTTAAAGGTCCGGAAAGGTTTATATGTTACATGTTATATATATAATATATACGTATACAGTACATACATGTACATGTATATTGGGCGGCATGATGGCTAAGTGGGTAGCACTGTCGCCTCACAGCAAGAAGGTCCTGGTATCGATCCTCAGGTGGGGATGTATTTATGTTTATGTATTTATGTGTGTGTGTGTGTGTGTTGAGAGAGAGACAATTGTGTTTATATTATAATCATTTTTGTAGTTAAATGATAATTATATATAATAATAATTTCATCATATATGGAAATCCAGCACAGTTTATAGATGTTTGTATTCACTATTAAGTGCTCGTCTAAAACTTATGTATCATTACTTAGGAAAAACCTGGCAACATTGTAGGTGCAAGCCGGTAAGTAATTTTAATAGTATTTCATAAAATTGGCTGTCTAAAAAAATCCTTATGTAGCAACGTAGTGCAGATCAGCTAATAAATTGCAAATGTTTTGATATAGACCAGTGAGAGTTCAATATAAGACAGCAAAACTGAAAAACCCAGAAATAATTATAATATCCAAAAACACAAATGTAATTTATATCGGTAATCATGATTCTACTTGTAATATCATCAAAACAACCTAAATGCTAAGAATGATAACATTAAACAGCATGAAACTTAAGAACAGCATGATAAAGTATTTTGTGTTGCTTGACATTGTACAAAACTAGACTTTTAGATAAATTGTGCTTTTAAGGAGAAAATCTGACTTGAAAAGTCCATTAGTTTTGGACTCACTATTTAAGTAGCAAAGCTCCAACGTCACCCCACTCATGTTAGCTTATGATAGCTTCTTTGTTATGGCTGCACCAAAGGGTTTAGCAAAAACTCCAATAATGTTCTTAAAGTTCCAGCTGTTTCATTTCCCTGATACTAATGTGACCTGTCACAGACCGGTCAGATTTCTTTTTTATCTGCTTACAGTACTGTAATTCTCTAAACATCCCTTTACATTTAGCAAAAAGTGCACACTCATCAGGTGTAGCCATTTTCCTTCCTGATCCTCTCCTCAGTTAGATCGCTTTTAAAAGTCATTTAGCTTTGTGTCAGAGTGGCTTAAATTCGGTCCACTTCTACTGGAATTAAAAGCCAATGCAATCCAGGCATTAAACGCTTTCCACATGTTATTTCTATTTTATAGGAAGACAGAAGAAGGACCCTGTTCATTAAGTAAACCCTCTCCAAAGTGACGGCATGCTGTAATTAGCACTGAATCAAATGTCTGCTTTCAATAGGAGCCACTTCTGCCTGGGTTTTATCAGCTCCATAGACTGCAGGGAAAATAAAGTCCTCTGCAACCAAGGTTTCGCCGAGCTCTGGGGAAGAATCAGTGTAACCCCCGAACTGGGCTTGTCAGGCGAAGACCTAAACCCTTCATCAAACGTTTGATCCCATAATAGGTATTAAATATCTGTTAAAACACAAAGAACAAAACTGCCATGTTCATTAGTGTAGCTTCACTTACTAACTTTGATCAGACCGGTAAAGTCTCAAAGCCTCTTTTAGTCACAAAGGTCAAGAATTTTAAAGTACCAAAGTTCTTTACCCTTTCAGAGGAAAGTGGAGGGTTTAGAGATAACTGCTCCACCTTAAATGCCTTTGATTGGAGACATAAAAATTATTCTCATTTTTATCTATTAGATCTACAACCTCAGATCAGAAAAAGTTAGGACAGTATGGAAAATGCAAATAAAATAAAAATGCAGTGTTCCTTACATTTACTTTGACTTTTATTTGATTGCAGACAGGATTAACCTGAGATATTTCATGCTTTGTCTGCTCAGCTTCATTTCATTTTTTAATAAACATCCATTCCTGCATTTCAGACTTGCAACACATTCCAAAAAAAGTTGGGACAGGGCAATTTAGGGCTAGTAATGAGGTGAAAAAACTAAATAATGATGTGATTCCTAACAGGTGATGTCAACAGGTGATTGAAATCATGGTTTGGTACAATAGCAGCATCCAGGAAAGGCTGAGTAAAGATGATAAGCAAAGATGATCAGAGGATCTCCAGTTTGTCAACAAATGTGTGAGAAAATGATTGAAATGTAGCTTAAGCTAGACGCCCGTGATCTCGTTTTTAGTGTGGTGAAAAGGAATGGTCACATTACAAAGTGATAAATGCTTTACTGTCCCAACTTTTTTTGGAATGTGTTGCAGGCCTGAAATGCAGGAATGGATGTTTATTAATAAATGAAATGAAGTTGAGCAGATAAAACATGAAATATCTCAGGTTCATCCTGTCTGCAATCAAATAAAAGTCAAAGTAAATGTTTTTTTATTATTTGCATTTTCCTTGCTTTCCCAACTTTTTCTGATTTGGGGTTGTGTGATTATTACATTTTCTGACAAACTAAGGATTACGTGAACAGCTTTTTTTCTATTGTAAGAAAGCCACAACTGCTTTTTGACTGCTT
The DNA here is from genome assembly GCF_030014385.1 of Trichomycterus rosablanca. Lineage (NCBI taxonomy): Eukaryota > Metazoa > Chordata > Actinopteri > Siluriformes > Trichomycteridae > Trichomycterus > Trichomycterus rosablanca. Next base: position 5,405,007 of record NC_086010.1, on the reverse strand, counting down.
TTTAACTAGGTTCAGTCAAACTAGCCCTGTAATAGGGATACAAAGAGGTTGGGTGGGTGAATTAGAAGGCCACAACCAAGAACATGTTTATCTGTGAAGGACAGTTGTAGCCTAACATAGGGGTTAAAACAGGGGTTTTCAACCTTTTTAGGCATGCGCCCCCCTTCGTGTGCCGAGCGCGATTTGCGCCCCCCCTCCCCTTGGTGGAACAGCACTCGGTCGCGTGTACCAAGCGCTGCTTCCGCCACGCCCCCCTCCCCTGGATAAGGCACGGCTCGCGCCCCTCCCCTTAGTGGACCACGGCTCAATCGCAGATGCTTACCGCGTCCTACGCCAGTCTCATGTACCACCGGTTCATAATAATAATCTCGTAGTGCCACGCCCGCACCCCCCCCCCCAGGCGCGCCCCACAGGTTGAAGACCCCTGGGTTAAGGTACTGGAATAGTAATCGAAAGATCGGTGGTTGCCACTGTTGGGCCCTTGAGCAAGGCCCTTAACCATCATTTGCTTAGACTGTATACTGTCACAGTACTGTAAGCCGCTTTGGATAAAAGCATCTGCAAAATGTAAATGTAAACATATGAAGATGACCTCTCCTTGTTTTAATTAACAGTGCTCTTACTCTAAATTAGACCAGTTTGGACATGAGTGAGTCCATAAATCGTAGTCCTTTCTGTGTGGAGTTTGCATGTTCTCCCTGTGTTTGAGTGGGTTTCCTCTGGGAGTTCCGGTTTCCTCCCACAGTTCAGAGACACATAAGTTGGAGATTGAGATTGTAATTGGAAAAACAAATTTGTCCCTGACTGTGTTTGACATTGAATGTGTAACTACCTGTCCTTTCATGAATGTAACAGACGTGTGTAAAACATGACCTTAAAATCCTAATAAACAGAAACATCTCCACCGTCTACCAGGGTGATCTGTGAGAATTTGCATGGTTTTCTTTTTGCCTCTGAAACCAGTGATGGCATTTGAAATGTGTTTGGGTTTAGTAGAGATTTAGCTGGGTGAAATGTCAGGAAGGATCAGTTGGGTCGATGATAATGTGAAATCCGTGTTGGAGTTGTTTATTCCCGTCTGTTATGCTGTGATATCGAGCCAAATTTGTAAAATTATTTATGTGTGCGTGTGTGTGTGTGATTGTGTGTACTCACAATCAGGGTTTCAGTTCATCCCAAAAACATTCTAATGGGGGTTGAGGTCAGCAGGGGTTCCTCCAGTACAGTGAAGTGGCTGAAATGGTTTTCCTAAGTAATGCTCTCTGTATGTTTTTAACAAGCACTTGATAGATACTTGATCTGTAAACTGTGCTGGATCTCCATACAGTACAACGATTATAATAATGTAAATACAATTCTCTATCTCTCTCTCAACACACACACACACACACACACACATATATATACACTGACCAGGCATAACATTATGACCACTGACAGGTGAAGTAAATAAGACTGATTAACTCTTCATCACGGCACCTGTTAGTGGGTGGGATATTTTAGGCAGCAAGTGAACATTTTATCCTCAAAGTTGATGTTAGAAGCAGGAAAAATGTGCAAGCGTGAGGATTTGAGCGAGTTTGACAAGGGCCAAATTGTGATGGCTAGACGACTGGGTCAGAGCATCTCCAAAACTGCAGCTCTTGTGGGGTGTTCCCGGTCTGCAGTGGTCAATATCTATCAAAAGTGGTCCAAGGAAGGAACAGTGGTAAACCGGCGACAGGGTCATGGGCGGCCAAGGCTCATTGATGCAAGTGGGGAGCGAAGGCTGGCCCGATCCAACAGACGAGCTACTGTAGCTCAAATTGCTGAAGAAGGTGTGCCAGATACCACAGCACACCAATAAGGGTCTAGTTGTCTAGTTGTCTAGTAGGGCAGTTGTAGCCTAGTGGTTAAGGTACTGGACTAGTAAGCAGGAGGTCGCTGGTTCAAACCCCACCACTGCCAGGTTACCACTGTTGGGTCCTTGAGCAAGGCCCTTAACCCTCAGTTGCTTAAACTGTATACTGTAAGTCGCTTTGGATAAAGGCGTCTGCTAAATGCCTGTAAATGTAAATGTAGTGCAGTCCATGCCTTGATGGGTCAGGGCTATTTTGCCAGTAAAAGGGGGACCAACACAATATTAGGAAAGTGGTTTTCTTTTTTATAGATTTTTTTTTTTTTATAGCAGTGGATAATGTTTGTTTGGATTAAAAAAGCCGTATTTACTTAAAACTGTCAGGCTCCACTGGGTAAACACTGCTCAGAGTGAGGGGGTAAAAAACACCAATACGACTTTGTTTCTACCTTGCTGGAGGAGGCGTTTGTGTAAATCACCTGTAGGCTTATCGATCTGGGTTGAATTAGGCAGACAAAACATACAACATACAAACTGGTATGTTATAATTCCTCTCTTTTAATTTATACACTTATACAGTATGATTGAAATAAAAAAAAAAGACTTGATGCTAATAAGACAATCAGGAAATGTCATTAACACTTCGTCTCTTATAGATAGAAATACTGAAGAGGAGAAGTTATTACAGTAAAAGAGAAGAACAGTTATTACAGTAAAAACAATAATGGTTTTTAGAGCAACACAACTTTATTTTATAGATATTTATATTTATATATATATATTGTATATTGTTTTTATGCATTTTCTCCTCTTTTTCTCCCTTTTATCGTCCAATTGTGTCATGCTTCCTCTCCACCAATGCCGATCCCTGCTCTGATTGAGGAGAACGAAGCTAACCCATGCCCCTTCTGACACGTGGGCAGCAGCTGTATGCATCTTGTCACCTACACTTTGACGAGTGCAATGCGGATCAGCACTGTGTACGGAGAAACACACCCTGACAGCACTCTTTTCCCGTCTCTGTGCAGGCGCCATCGATCAGCCAACAGAGGTCATAATTGCATTAGTTATGAGAGAGACCGTATCCAGCTTAATCCCACCCCTATCTGAACAACAGGCCAATCGTTGTTCATGTGGCCGCTCAGCCCATCTGGCAGGCAGAGCAGAGACTCGATACAATGTATTCGAGATCCCAGCTCTGGTTCAAGCGTGTGTTTTTACCACTGCGCCACCTGAGCGGCCCTTTTTATAGATATTTTATGTGCTTTTGCTTCCCAAAAAAAAAAAAATGCCCAGAAATGTATGTAAAGTTACAAATCTGTGCACTGGTCAGGGTTTATTCCAACTAGTGTTACCATGTGTGGGTAAAATTTAATGAATATACTTTTGTAAACAGCAGTCACGGTACAGAAAGGTTCTAATCGTAGAATCCACTGTTAAAACATGTACGATGATTCCTGTGCCAGTTCCTACAGCATTCCTGAAATAAAACCCTCCATCACACTGGTTGACATTGTTCCTGCGGAGTTGCTGCGCGGTGATTATGTTTAAATGCATTGTAACCGGTGAAAGATAGAAGCAGAAAATCCTTAATCGCTGCTTAATTAAGAATCATCTTGTAGCTTCATTTCCTGAGCGCTAATTAAACAGTTGGAATGTGTTTTGTTACAGAGCTTAGCATGTTCGCCCCAGATCAAGGTGGTGCTTTTAATGTTATCTCTCTGGCTCTCTCTCTCGCTCGCTCTTTCTCTCTCTGTTATTCAGTAGAGGAACCATTGATACCTGCTTTTGTTACCTTCATCTTTAAACATGAGCAGTGTGCTGATGAGCTTATACAGTGCATATACACTATATGGTCAAAAGTATCTGGTCACCCTTCTGAATAATTTAATTATTCAGGGCGGCTCGGTGGGTAGCAAGAAGGTCCTGGGTTTTTTTCCAGGTGAAGCGGTCCGGGTCCTTTCTGTGTGGAGTTTGCATGTTCTCCCTGTGTCTGTGTGGGTTTCCTCCGGGAGCTCCGGTTTTCTCCAACAGTATAAAGACGTACAGGTGCAAATTAGAGATACAAAATTGTCTAAGACTGTGTTTGACATTGAACTTGAAATGAAATTCTTAATTCATAGAGTTTAAAAAAAGTGTGACTTGACGGAGGGTTCAAGTAAAGTGTTTTTACCACAGAGAGAAAAACTAGCAGCTTGCGTAACAGAAACTGGGTCACATTGACCTCGCGTTGAATAAGTAGGACATCACGGCGCATTTCTCATGTCTGGCATTCCACAGCCGGCCAGCGAGCGGGATCCTTCTGGCTGGGTTTACTCGCCGCCTTTGAAGTGAGTCGTATCTTAACTGGCGTAAACCCACCGTGGCGAGAGACGGCGATCTGTAGATTAACCCGTCCGGACTCAGTTGGTCCATATTATCACACCAACCGAGCGCCACCAAGGCGAGAGTTACAGGCGGTCACTTCCACTTCCTGTATCATTTCTCCAGAGCCAGAGAGAGAGAAAGAGGAAGCATGAGGGGGTCACGTCAAAAAACATCTTCATTAAAAAAACCGAGCGAGTAGAGATGAGCCGGCGTTCTTATCAGCACAGCCAGTCGATCTGGTTTCCTTCTTCTGTAAATCTTATCAGCTGCTGCTGTACACAAAATATGAGCGGGAGTTTCAGATGCTTCCACTGAAATGGCTCTGCATGGAGAATCAAATAAGAATGCAGGTTTTTGAAGACTGGAACAGTTAGAAGTAGCAAAGCTGCCATATTCTATAACTATAGATGGCAGCAGTGGGTGATGCACAGCAACCTAGGATCTGGGGACTTGGGTTTAATCTCATTTGGTCTCAGTATGTAAAAAGTACAACTAGACATCTGCAAGGATTCCATTTTTTAACTCGACTCCTATTCAGAGTCTTTATATTACTGCTTAGCTCAGCTTGTCTCCTTCAAAACCAACCAAAAGTATGTGGACATCTGATCATCAGATTGTTAAACATCCCAATTAAACCCCCCCCCACACACACACTCTTTTTGGATGTACATTCTTTTTGGATCTTACATTTTTAGCAAAGCTTTTCACAAGATGTTGAAGCGTGTTTGTGGGAATTTGTGCCCATTTAGTCAAAATAGTGTTGGTGAGGTCAGACAGTAGTGTTGGATGAGAAGGTTGAGTTTGTAACTGATGCTTTAATTCAGTTTTTTTTAGAGATGTTTTATTTTCATGGTAAAGTCAGTGTGCTGTGTATGTTACTAGAACCACAAATACACACTCTAACCAAAAGTATGTGGACAACTGATCATCAGATTGTTTCATTCCCTTTCAAAATCATGCCAAACATGGGGGAATATACTATATACCAGCTAACCAAAAGTATGTGGACATTTGATCAAAATATTGTTTTCATTTCAAAATCCACCCCCCCCCTTTTTTTTGAATATAACAGCTTTCATTTTTGGCAAAGCTAAAGGTCAGGTATTAATGTTGGTTTATGTTAGTGACACTTAAATTCAGTTTTGTTCATTACAGAGAGGTTCAGTTTCAGCTTCTAACCAAAAGTATGTGGACAGCTGATCATCACTGACTTTAACTAAATTAAAGCATCACTTACAAGCCAGACTTTCTCATCCAACATTATTGCCTGACCTCAGAAATGCTAGTTTCACTAAATGGCCACAAATTCCCACAGACATGCTCGAAAAGAATGAAATTGTTAAACATTCCATTTCAAAATTTGGCCAACATGAGGGAGTCCCACTCTCCCCACAAGGTGGATATAACAACCTTTACTTTTTGACAAAGCTTTTGGAGCTTGTCAAAGCTTTTGGAATTTGTGGCCATTTGGTCAAAATAGTGTTTGTGAGGTCAGGTATTAATGTTGGATAAAAAGCTCTGGCTTGTTAGCGACGCTTTAATTAAATTCAGTTCATTTCAGAGATGTTTTAGTTTCATGTTAAAAGTCAGGGTCTAAAAATGCTACTTTTAAAAGTGTCTCAAATTTCTAACATAGAATTTGATTTAACACACCTATAAAGACGGGGTCTGACTGAACCAGCTGAACTCAATAATCTGAAGCGTATATTTTTGGCCATGTAGCAGACGTTTGACATTTATTGTTTAGAATCGATTATATCTGAGACACACTTGAACGTGTCGTTTTGCTTAAAATAAACCTCATTGTTGTTACTCTAGAGGTTCAGTAAATCTCCAGCGACTGCATGAATGATGTTTTGTGCTGTCGGGCTGGATGGAGATCCCACGGGCGAGGAGAGAGGAAACCCCAGTGGCACAGGAGGCTGGGGGGAAGGACTGTCTATTTATTGCTTTTTGATCTTGTGTGTGTGTGTGTGTGTGTGTGTTGTTTTATACAGCTGTAGGCAGCTGGACTGACTGGGATTTGAGCAGATGTTCTGTTCATTCATTGGCAAAATTATTTCCAGTGGTTTGTGGGATGAAAGTGCTTAATATATTCCTATACATCACGATCAATACAAACTTGTTAACCGAGCAAAATTGGAATGAATAAACACCATATAGCCGAAATTATATGGACATTCCACCTAGTATCATTAGTTTCTATTTACTTTTAACATGGAAACCTTTATCCAAAGCCACTTTGAACAAATACCACTGAAGCAGCTGGAGGTGATTGGGATTGACTATTATTCCAGTATTTTAACCACTTAGATACCACTGCTCCTACGTTTTAACCTCATCCAATGTTAACAGGTGCAAAAAATAAAGAATATAAAAGCCTTTTTATGTTTTTGAGAGGTCCCTAAAGACCTGGTTAGATGACTTTATGTGAATGAACTCCAGTGACCTGAACAGAACTCACCCCAACAGAACAGAACAGACCACAACCCAGTTTAAACACCTTTGCAATAAAATAGAATATGGATTGTAAGCCCGAACGTCTCGTCCAACACTAGTGCCTGGCCTGACGAATTCCCACAGGCCCATCAGAACAATGCAGGCTGTTATAGTAGCAAATGGGTGGTTAGAATTAGACTTTAGATATTAGTGAGCATATAAAAAGTGCTTATTTTTGCGTATACATATGGCATGTTTGGCTGTGTCTGAGGGTGGGAGATGGCCGAGGCCCCACAATGGATTTGGCGTCCTGTCCAGGTGTGTTTTTTACATCGTACCCTGTGATTCCGGGGCATCCGGACCCCCCGCAACCCTGATCAGAGAATGACAGTGAAACAAATATGAAATAAAAGTACAATGATTTTAAAATGAGTTAGTAAATGTAGTGTGTCACTATCGACCTGTGATAATAAAAGCCTTGTTGACTTAGATGCTTTAATCAGTTAATAATATCATTTGTGTAAACTAATTTGATGATGACTGATAAAATACAAGCATTTTCTGGCTGTAAACTACCACAGCGGTGCTAAAAACACTGTAATTAATCCACTCAGGTCGAAAACCTGCAGGCGACACCAGTTAAAGCAATTTTCCACTCTTTTCTCTCTTTTTTCTACAATGATAGGTAAGGATAAGGTAAAGAGAAGATAACAGGCGGATGTACGACTGAGTTTTCCTCACTGTATCTTTCTGGTCGGGTGCTGGATCTAAAAGCAGAACCTCCTCCACACCGTCGTTTTGGCTACGGGCCCGGACTAAGTGGGGGCATGCCGTATTCTTCCTTCATTCTCCATATCTTTAAAATGACTCTACAGCAGCCAACCTGAGGCCACCGATTAAGAGCAGCTTTCTGCTACTTAGTCTTACCGTATTTACAGTGCTGGAAAAGCTGCAGCACTATTACTATAATTCAGGACAAGCAGTCAGATCCAACTAAAAATGGAATTTAAATGTCTTGAATAGTGAATTTTATTATCGTTGGCGACAGTAGCGTTAGGAACCTGCAAAGCCTGAGTCTACACTGCATGAAAATATTGTATATAATACTTCCAGCTATTTTTATACAGACCTGCAGAACCTCAGACGACGTCTTCTTCCAGTCATCATGTTCTGCATAGTCTAAAATACAACATTTAGCAACTGCTTTTATCCAAAGCAACTTAAAACTGTGACAGAATGCAATGTAAGCAATTGAGGGTTAAGGGCCTTGCCCAGGGGCCCATCAGGGGCAATTTGATAGTGGTGAAGCTTGAACCTTTAGTAGGTAGAGGGAACCTTCAGTGGGAACCTTCAGTGACCTTCGGACTGGGAACCTTCATTAGGAACCTTCAGTGATATTTCTGGGAACCTTCACTGGGAACCCTCCATGAGCTTCTGACTGGGAACCCCTGACCTTCTGACAGGGAACCTTTATTGGGAACCCTCCATGAGCTACTGACTTGGAACCTTAAGTGAGCTTCTGACTGGAAACCTTTAATAAGCTTCTGACTGGGAACCTTAAGTGGAAACCTTTAGTTTTATTCTGACTGGGAACCTTCATTAGGAACCTATAGTGACCTTCTGACTGGGAACCTTCACTGGGAACCTGTAGTGACTTTCTGACTGGGAACCTTCACTGGGAACCTTCATTGGGAACCTATAGTGACATTCCGACTGGGAACCTTCATTGGGAACCTATAGTGACCTTCTGACTGGGAACCTTCATTGGGAACCTATAGTGACCTTCTGACTGGGAACCTTCATTGGGAACCTATAGTGACCTTCTGACTGGGAACCTTCATTGGGAACCTATAGTGACATTCCGACTGGGAACCTTTATTGGGAACCTATAGTGACCTTCTGACTGGGAACCTTCATTGGGAACCTATAGTGACCTTCTGACTGGGAACCTTCATTGGGAACCTATAGTGACCTTCTGACTGGGAACCTTCATTGGGAACCTATAGTGACCTTCTGACTGGGAACCTTCATTGGGAACCTATAGTGACCTTCTGACTGGGAACCTTCATTGGGAACCTATAGTGACCTTCTGACTGGGAACCTTCATTGGGAACCTATAGTGACATTCCGACTGGGAACCTTTATTGGGAACCTATAGTGACCTTCTGACTGGGAACCTTCATTGGGAACCTATAGTGACCTTCTGACTGGGAACCTTCATTGGGAACCTATAGTGACATTCCGACTGGGAACCTTTATTGGGAACCTATAGTGACCTTCTGACTGGGAACCTTCATTGGGAACCTATAGTGACCTTCTGACTGGGAACCTTTTTTGGGAACCTATAGTGACCTTCTGAATGGGAACCTTCATTGGGAACCTGTAGTGACCTTCTGACTGGGAACCTTCATTGGGAACCTATAGTGACATTCTGACTGGGAACCTTTATTGGGAACCTATAGTGACCTTCTGACTGGGAATCTTTTTTGGGAACCTATAGTGACCTTCTGACTGAACCAGGCTCTGAATTAAACACAACCCTGATCAGGAGAAGCTGTAACTGAAAATAAATAAATGAAGTTTTCTTTTATGTTTCAGGTGAGGAGAACAGCAGCAGGGATATGCTGGACACAGGCGTGGATGGACAGAGCAAAAGGAATAAGCCGCCCACTTTGGAATCAGAGGAGTGGGACGGTCCAAGTAAGTGACTCAAACGGACGTTGTTGTTACTGTAGAAAGATAACATGTGTGACTGCTCCACAAGTGATTTATCAGCTACACTATATGACCAAAAGTATTTGGACACAAATATTTGGCTTTTTACAAGACTAATGCATGTCTGTCGGAATTTGTACACTGGGTTTGGCTGAACCTGAACTCGGCAATTAGCAGAGATGTCCACATACTTTTGGCTGTATAGTACATCATGTAGTTTGAGTAAATCATTAGTAACACCCCAACAACACAGCTGCACCTGATACACTCATACCAGTGCAACACACACTACTATTACCCCGTTGGTGTCATTACAGTGCTGAGAAAGGCCTGCCACACACAAAACATCTGGCCAGATGGGGGTCCTATTTATTTATTATATTTAAGACTTTTAACAGAAGAACCGGAACTTTCTCTCTAGGATTAAAACTGTGCTACAGAGAATCCATTAGCGCTAATTAACATATTAGCATGTTTGTTAAAACAATAAACGCTTAAACAAAGCTGAAGTTTCAGGCTTGTAAGTTTTGAATCATTTCACGTTCGCTATCTGGCAGAGCTTGGCTGACATCAGATTGTCCCTGGCCTTCCCTCCAGCGTTTAGCCCATTAGCTAACGACTAGTAATGACTTGTAAGCAGCCCATTATGACACTGTTTAAATGAATCCATCTGGGATCTGGGGATTTCAGCCATTCAGCAGCAGGGCATCTAAAGATATCCTTGACAAGGCCGCTGTTGTACGAAGGTAAAACTCTCCGGCAGGAGCTTTTAATGAGCTCTAAAATTAGCCGTACATTGTTTGATTTGAATGAGCGGGCTGGTTTTGTGCTGAACCGAGTCTGCTGTAGTTTACTGTGTTAAACTTTATGGATATATTCACAGGGACAGGGTTCGATTTTAATCAGCCAACAGCTTTGTCTGAATTGTCAGCTGTCTGACTTTTTAAGTTCAGACAGGTGTGTAAAATGAATTATACAATATAAAAAAATTATACAGTTATACACAGTTGTGGTAACAGTTTGGGAAAGGCCCATTCCCATTCTAGCATGACTGTCCTACTGTGCACAAAGCCCAAAAAAGCATGCAAAGCCATTTGCATTATGCTTCCTCTCTACTGATGTTGATCTCCACTCCTGACTGAGGAGAGCCATGACTAACATACGCCCCCGCCGACATGTGTGCAGTAGCCGTCTGCATCTTTTTACCGGCATGAAGCGAGTTCATATGTGGATCAGTCTTGCGCACGGAGAGTCACACCCTGATCCCATTGTCCCTCGACTCTGTGCAGGTGCCATCAATCAGCCAGCAGAGGTCGTAATTGCACCAATTATGAGGAATCCCCTTCGGCACCCGCTCTAAACAACAAGCCAATCTTTGTTCATGTAGGCAGAGCTGAGATTCGAACCAACGAGTTTGAGATGTCAGCTCTGGTGTGCTAGTGTGTTTTATCGCTGCACCACATGAGTGCCCGGACGGAACAACATTGCCCTTCACAGAGCCAAGAACTCAACCCTTAAAAGCCAGGTTTTTACCTCCAACAGTAACACCCGACCTTTTGATTGAATGGACACAAATTCTGAGAGAAACATCTGTAGCCACAAACAAAAGGTAGGAGTTTTATTGTAACATCTGTGGTTGAGGAATGGGATGTCAAGACAAGTTCATGGTCACGTGTCCACATTTTATTATTTTGGTGAAGATGATTCCTAGAGAATTATTGCTAATAAATGATAAAGAAAAGTTAGCTGGGTAAATGGAACAGGTTGAATAGTTTTGCTCCAAAGCTTTATTGCATGAGTGATTCAATCTTTCTGGGCTGTGCTGCTCCAACAGAAAACTTAATACTGACACACACACACACACACACACGTGTAAGAGAGTGGAAAAAACTCCAAAACAGATTTATTTTGCAGATTATTTATTGATATTTGTCATTAAAGTGATGGATAAATCATCGAACAAGACCAGCAACACCAGCAATTATCGCTCGCAAGTGGCATCACGTTGTCGAACACACAAAATATGATTCCCATACCGACTCATCCGACCTCTAGAATTTATTGCAGGTGCATCCAGCTATAAAAGAAGCAGAAAGAAAGTGGATTTGGGCAAGTTGGTGGTGGGAAGCCCCCTGAGGGTGTGTATTTTACACTGACAGTGAATCAGCGTTATCAGTGCCCATCAGATAATGCATTTATCATTAAATTTCACATTTGCATTTCAATCTGCGGAAGGAAATGAGCATTGGCAGCGCACGATAAGAGCGTCAGCGATGGCTGGTAATAAACCATCACTGTGATCAGGCGTCAGGCGAAAACTGAGGGGGTCAGAGCCGCTACCACGAGGACAGCGAGGGAGGGAAGAGAAAAGGCAGGGAGTCTTCACGTCCTGCTAAAAAGTGCTGATGTCAAAACTAGAAAGAAGGTCTGAAGGGTTCGGGGGTAAATATAGAACAAAACAATAATAAAAGACCAAAAGAGACCTGGATAGACTTACTAAAGACTTGATCTGAAGACTTGATATATAACATATAACATACACCGACCAGGCATAACATTGTGACCACTGACAGGTGAAGTGAATAACACTGATTATCTCTTCATCACGGCACCTGTTAGTGGGTGGGATATATTAGGTAGCAAGTGATCATTTTATCCTCAAACTTGATGTTAGAAGCAGGAAAAATGAACAATTATGAGGATTTGAGTGATTTGATGGCTAGACGACTGGGTCAGATCGTCTCCAAAACTGCAGCTCTGGTGGGGTGTTCCTGGTCTGCAGTGGTCAGTATCTTTCAAAAGTAGTCCAAGGAAGGAACAGTGGTAAACCGGCAACAGGGTCATGGGCGGCCAAGGCTCATTGATGCAAGTGGGGAGCGAAGGCTTGTCCGTGTGGTCCGATCCAACAGACGAGCTACTGTAGCTCAGATTGTTGAAGAAGGTGTGCCAGCATATTAAATTGTGATATTAGGTAAAGTAGAACAAAACCTATCAGATGATGGCAGCTTGATTATCAGTTTAACAATTCGACAGTCTTTAAAAGTTCAGATCATTGCAACACTGTAATATGTCTCCTCAAAGTTGGCACAGTGCCTGCTACCAGCCGTACAGATTGGCATAACAGCCACAGGGTCACAGGGGGTCTCGATTTAAAATTCCATCTTTTAGAACACATAGCGATTTTGCCCTGGTAGTGCAGATGCTCGTCGATGCCAACGATAATCTTGTCGTATTACTCAGACGAGATCCGGTCTGCATACCCACAACACATCATGCCCATCATTAGCGCACACGTTAGTGTCACAGACCAGCGGGGGATTGTTATGTGCAATATGTGCAGTTTCAGTATAAAAAAAAAATAACAGAACGATTGAATGAAAATGAGACGTCCCGTTGTCAGCCAACAGGAAACAGTGCTTTAGGAGTACAGGAAATTGTGAAAATGACTAAATTGTCTCTCAAACAGGAGTACAGTGTGCGGGCATTCATCTCGGCACGTAATAACCACATTAGCTTGCAGATGGCATCTCCTCTGAAAGAACATTTCCATTCTTCTCGATTTTCCCCCCTTTTATATGGAGAAAGTCAGATGAGTGTGTTATAATTTGAATAAAGTGGAAAATCAGACAATCAAATATGAACATCTGAAATGACATGACTTCCTGTTCAAAGCGATTAAAAGCAAATTTATTTAGTTTGACATAGTCGATCCTGTTATCGCCCTTCGCTGTTTCGTTAGTGTAAGAGTTCCCTTTGTTATTCCTCGACTTAAGTTAGGGCAGGTGTGATAACGATCAGTTAAAGATAATTCTTAATCACTTTTGGGAATGGGCTACGTAATGGCCGTTGAGTCTGAAGGAGAAAGCCGCTCTTAATGAAGTGACTGACCGCATCCACCTGCTGTAAGGTAGGGTGACCATACGTCCTCTTTTTTTTTTTGGACGTTTTCTCTTTTTTGGACCTAAAAATGCTACCAATTACATGATCAAAAGTATTCAGACAACACCAACTCCTTGTCCAATAGTATTCAACCCCCCACGTACTGTACCACTGTTAAGCTGCAATCACACTTCTTTAGTTTTGGACATACAGTTTATCACCCAGTGTGTTACAGTCCAACTAGCGTCTAACTCCATACAAACAAAACGAAATAAAAAAGAAGGACTCCAGCTAAACCCTGAACCCTCATGGCATGATACTCCAGGATTTACTTGGCAGAACTCAGAATGAAAAGATCAAGAAAAATGGCTTTTGTGTGTCGCTTCCTGTTTGAAAAAATCATTCTGAATAGTCTTGGTATCTGCAAGCATAAAGTAACCCACACCTAGCGCTTATCACTCCACAGCCAGATCTGTGTGCCTGACAAACCTCAGAGCGGACAAGCCTGCGCCTCATAGAGCCTGCTGTAAGGTAGGGTGACCATGGGTGTGTTGGAAAACCTAGTGAGCTGCCTTGCTGTGTTACTGCCTACATAGAAGGCAGAAGAGAACATGTGTAATGTGTAACGTGATCTAGACTAACAGAACACCTACGTAGCTTCTGCTTTAGCTAAATATTAGCTTATCTTCCCGCCAATCTTCCGCTCCATTCTGCCTGGTTATGGATGTTTGCAGTCTGGTGTATATTAGCACTGATAGCTTGTACAGCAATTTGCTAATTATCATGGGCTTCTTTGATACATATCTTGACACGCTCCTCAAGGCAGAGAGGAAATAGGGAACAGGGAGGGTGGCAATGAACTGCTGATCATGCTAATCAGCTCTGGAAGTCAAGTATAGTGTGGAAATGTTATACTATATAGACAAAAAGTATTGGGACACCTGTGGTTATTGGATTCATGTGTTTCAGACACAACAGGTGTAATAAATTTGATATATAAAGAAAATTACATGCTTCTAACTTTGAAGCAACAGATTAGTCCTAACCTCAGCCCTACAGAATAGATTTGGAATGAACTGGAACAAATGATATTAAAACGGAATGACCTCTGTGTGATCTTTTCAGCTATGACAACAGCTACTCACAAGGCTTTCAAGTATGTCTGTGGGAATTTGTGCCCATTCTGTCAAAAGAGCAATTGTATGTGTAATTAGTGTGATTGCCGTCTATTAGTCTATTATAATTAGGGATGTAACGATGCGCCACAAGACAGTTAAAAATCGATTCACATGTGTAACCATTCAAATCGGTTTACATGTATAATGAATTGATATTCACTTTAAACAGCAGAGGGCGCTGGTGCTATTCACCTCGCCTAGTTGATGTCACTACAGGGTTGCCAGGTTCGGGTTCGGGTTTTATCTCCCTTTTTTGCCCCATTCACTTCCATTGATATTTTGAAATTCAAGTTAATCTACTGAACTTCTGTTTAAATAATAGCTTGGACACAGAGACCTGTCTGAGAAAAAGTACATTTACAATTACATGACTAAAAGTGTTTGGACGCCACCAACTACATGACCACAAGTATTCACATCCCCACCAACTTCATGACCAAAAGTGTTTGAACGATGCAACTTCATGACCACAAGTATTCACATCCCCACCAACTTCATGACCAAAAGTGTTTGAACGATGCAACTTCATGACCAAAAGTATTCACATCCCCACCAACTTCATGACCAAAATTATTCAGACACCACTAACTGCATGACCAAAAGTATTCAGACGCCACTAACTGCATGACAAAGTATTCACATCCCCACCAATTACATGACGAAAAGTATTTAAACACCACCAACTACATGATCAAAAGTATTCAGACACCACTAACTGCATGACCAAAAGCCCCCATGTGCTGTATCACTGCTGATCTGCAATCACACTCGCATTTTCTTCAGGAAATGCACCTCTCCAGTTTTGACCATATATTTTGTATGTTACAGTCCAACTAGCGTCTAATGCCATAGAAACAAAACCAAATAAAAAGAGATTCCAGCAGAACCTCCACACCCTCATGGCATGATACTCCAGGATTTACTTGGCAGAACTCAGAATGAAACGATCAAGAAAAATGGCTTTTGTGTGTCGCTTCCTGCTTGAAAAAATCATTCTGAATAGTCTTGGTATCTGCAAGCGTAGAGTAACCCACACCTAGCGCTTATCACTCCACAGCCAGATCTGTGTGCCTGACAAACCTCAGAGCGGACAAGTCTGCGCCCCATAGAGCCTGTCGAGCCCGGCCTGACTCGTCTCCACGTGCCAGCTGGGCACCTGCCATCGGCCTTGGCCAGGTACAAAAGCAAGGTGCCAGAAAGTATCACTGGATTCATATCCAGTCATCGAGCGTCTACCAATCAGAACCTGTATGTCATTTCAAACATGGCTCTGTTTGTTCTGCTCACCCGTGAGTCTCGCCCACCGTGGTCCGACCCTACAGCACCCACCTCAGCTTTTAACCCACATACGCAGTGCTGAATGAATTTGAGGAGCAGATGGCAGCTACGGTTGCACCAGGTGCCTCCAGATTTGTTTGTGTTCACTGCACTTCTATTTATATCGTGCTAAAACCAGCCGGGCACAAATATTTGCAGAGGGCCGGCGGGACCTTTCATTTTGATAATGTGTCTGGATGATCCATGTGCTGCTTGCTGCATCCTAACCCAGAACCAAACAGATGGCATTTAGGAGGTTGATGTTATTGCCCACAAATTACATTTTTAGGTTAAAATAAGGGCAACTTAAAGGTTTTGTGAATAATTAATAGTTCCAGAAAGAAGAGTTTCTGCCTAAGGAACACTTTAAAAGGGTTCTTCTCACCTAAAATTGGCTTTCAATAGGGGTTCTAATGGGTACTTTACCAATTCTAAACCTCACGACTGAGGTGCCAGGTATAACCCAACACCTGCCTGAGTTAAAGTTATAAGAGAATAAACTAGTTAATTTATTAGTTCAGTAACTAGTCAGTTTTCCGTTAATGCAACATATATACCATAATGTAACTTTTTTCTATTGACCCACATTTTGTCCATGATATTTACCACAACCCAGACAACACAAACAACGCATTAAAACAAAACACAAAATGAAATATACTTAATTCATTTATAAAAATTGGTGGCAATCTGGTCCCACTGTGGTTTACAAGACGTAACATAAAACCTTCACGAGCGTGGTTTTGAAATTGACAGTGCATTATAGGATCCAGTGTAATCCTGGGTGGCGCAGTGGTCTAATGCGCAAAATCCAAAGCTCCCGGGATCTTGAGTGCTTGAGTTCAAATCTTAGCTCTGCTTTTGACCTGGCTGGGCATCCAAACAGGTTGGCCATGCCTGAGGGAGGGCACTAGACGGGATGGATGATTTACAGACAGCTGTACATCTCATTCCAATGAAATAGAAAAATGAAATAGAAAATTGAACCACAATGCTGCAAAAAAAGAGATCCTAGTGAAGGTGCTTTACTGCTTTACAGCTTTTATATTGCTGCGCCACTTTTGCCATTTTGCTTAACCATAAGTTGAACTTTGTGAATCCTTCTCCAGACACTTAAGAAATTCCAGAAGGTTTTTCCTTTCTCTTCTCTCAATATTGCTCCGGCTATTTTTCGCCTCTAATTATTCGCACCAGTCTGTTAAATCAGGGTGTCGTCAGAGGGGAACGCACGGCCCAGATACAGATTAGAGACTCCTGGAGATGAGGGTGTAAAAGGGATTTAATGGTAGGATGGATTAGAGAAATCCTTGTAACAATGTTAAATAATTATAGTTCCAGCTGAGATCAAAGCGCCATTGATTGAACCCCTCAAGCCTTTAGCACGTAGAGAGAGAGAGAGACAGAAAGAGAGGGGCGAAAGTAGGAGAGAGAAAAAGCAGAGAAAGGAGACGAGGAAGTCTTGGAAAGCACAGATTGGTAAGGTTCCGATCGGACGGGTGGAGATTCTCACCGAGAGGCCCGATAATAAGGAAGTGAAGGTTGTCAGAGCCGCTTTCACCGATAGCTAAAGCGTTTTAAGGCGACTTATAGACAGGGATTTATAGGCGAGGGTTTTAATGTATGCAAAGTGGTGAATCTGAGAGCAGGCTTTCGCTCTGAACTTGTTTATTTCACGTGTAATCGGAAAGCACTGACATGGCTCAGCGACACACGCTCGCCCAGCGAGAGCATCTGCTTCACGCCTTTCACTCATATTTGTTCTTTTTTTTTTCTTTAGCTACTTTTGTGCAGCTGGAAATGATTGTGCAAAATCAGATTTGAAGGATAAAAGAATTCAGTATTCGCTGTTTTATCTGTGGTTGTAATGGTACAAAAGTTTGAGTTCTAATATTTTTAGGTGGATTATATGAAACGTGCAGTATTAACCAAACACACTCAACACTAGATTGGGAAAAAATAAAAGAAACAATCACAAAACATCAGTAAGCTGCCAGATTTCTCAGGATGTTCTTCACCCTACATTCACTGTGTGCTGGCTGGTCAACAGACACATCAGTAAGTCAGTGGTAGCTCAGTGGTCAGGTAATCTAAAAATTGATATCTCTTGTTGAATCACAAAGATGAATCAGTTCATCAGGACACAAAGTTTGGTGGATTGAATCCCAGTTTTGAGATTCCTAAAGAATCTCAGTTTCCAAGTCCCTGGAAGATTGATGTCTCTTGATGCATGCTTAATAATTCAGGTACACAAATCCACAAGTTTGGTGGGTTCAAATCCCAGTTTCGAAATTCCTAAAGATTTCTAAAGAATCCCAGTTTTCCAATCCCCTAAAGATTGATATCTCTTGATGCATGCTCAGTAATCCAGGTACACAAATCCACAAAGATGAATCAGTTCATCTGGACATAAAGTTTGGTGGGTTTGAATCCCAGTTTTGGGATTCCTAAAGATTCCTAAAGAATCCCAGTTTCCCAACCCCCTAAAGATTGATGGGTTTGAATCCCAGTTTTGCCAAGCAGTCACTGTTGGATCTTATAGCTAATGTGGCTAAAATAGCCAAACCAATTGGTTGGCAAGGATGTCAGTGGCACTCTTTCATGTATTGAGTATTTTTCATTATACTCAGTAAAACACTTATGGATGCAAGGACAAATTTAAACCATTCTCAGAGTGTTTCTCTCTCACCCAAGAAACACACACACACACACACACACAAACACACACACACACATACACTAAAATAAGTCACAGTGGCTGACTGCGGCGATGAAATATGCAACAAGAGATTAGACAAATCACCCGACTCGCCGTCTTAAAGTGCCCCGATTCAAATTTAGCCACTGATCCGATACACTAAGAGGCTTTAAGAGAAAACTTCATGCTTGTTAGTTATGGAAGCAATCTGAAATAGAGCTAATGCACTCTGAGAGCACTAAACGCAGCCCCAATTATAATCGAAACAAAAACACTGCTATTCTACTTTATCACAAAGCAGCGCAAAAAGATACAGTCAGTCAAAGCGCTAAAGCCTGTGAACTATTCAAAGCTAATCTTTGTTAACTATGTGCTGTGTACAGACAATGCTAATGTGCGAATATCTTGATCAACAGCAGGTAAACAGTTGTGTAAAAATACTCTGTAGATAAATGCAATGGATGGAACCTTGTTAGCAGCTGTTAGCATCAGCACGGATTTCTGCAGAAGCTATTGTACAGGGTTATTAGCATCATGCAGTGCTAATAGGCTAGTGCTAAAGAAAACAGCACTTGCTGTGTGAAGACTGAAGTCTGGGTGCTCTCAAACTGGGGTGTTTCGGATCTGTTAGAAGACAAACAGAAGCATTTAGACGTTCTTTGAATTAAGGGCTTTGAATTAATTTGACTTGAGGTCAGTCAATATAAATGTTTTTATTGAATTTCTTTATATAATAATTAGCATGATTTAAAATAATACATTTTTCAAAATACTAATATTGATTAATATTGACATTTTTATTTTACTTTGGGTTTTTTATTGTATTTTTATTTATTTATTAAATTTTTTTAATCTATTTATTTTAGTGCTGGCAGTTTATCTATTGTTTTTTATTACAACTTTTAGCTAATAATTAGCAAAATTTAAAATAATAAATTTTTTAAAATACTATTTAGTTTTTAAATTTTTTTTAATATTTGAATTTTTATTTTATTTTGTTTTTTTATTGTATTTTTATTTATTTATTAAATTTTTTAAACTATTTATTTTAGTGCTGGCAGTTTATCTATTATTTTTTTAATTTTAACTATCAGCTAGGCATTAGCAGGATTTTAAATAAAACATTTTACTAAATGCTATTTAGTTTTTATATATTTTTATTTTTATTTTATTTAGGTATTTTATTTTTTAATGTATTTTTATTTATTTATTAAATTGTTTATTTATTTATTTATTTAGTGCTGGCAGTTTATCTATTATTTTCCATTATAACAATGAGCTATATCATCCGTCCATCTTAGTTCTGATTGTATCTTATTTCATCATTGTTTTCACATTTTACAAATACTTTATCCTGGTCGGGGTTGCTGTGGGTACAGTTTCTCTGGAATCACTTGGCGCAATGCAGTAACACACCCCGGACAGAAAGCCAATCCATCACTGAGCCCCCACGTTACATGTTGGGCAAAAATGTGCCCAAATAAAAAGCCTAGTTTAAAAGCACCATTAAAAAAGCACATTTGTTACATTTCAAGCCTATACCCGTGTAAAGCCTGCTTGACTGTGGAAAGGGAAAATGCCAAATGTAAACTGGCTAAACAAGAATTGCTAGAACGTGGATCATTAGTGTACCCATATAAAAAGGGTACAGATAAAGGGAGGGACTACAGGACAACAAGCCCAGTTAGCACAGTGAAGGACCTCATCTCATGGGTTTGTGGGTGGTTTTAAATGAGGTCGTACTGACGGATGGTTTAGCCGCGTCTTGAATAAATACAGCGGTTTATTAATCACTGTGATTATCAACGATAACAATAATAATAATCAACAATGAGGAAAGTAAGAATGGTTGAAGTTGAAAAAGTCTTCCTGAACGTGAGAGTGTGTTGCAGTATTCAATTATGCAGTTTCCATTGGCATATTAATCATCTTTTCAGCAAACACGCCGGTGTTAATTAAAGCAAAGCGCGGATAAAGACGTGTTGCCGGATCATCACTCTGTTTATCGCTGCTCACACACCCGCAGTTAAGTAAATTCAACCCGCGAGAGGAATTTCAATGTCTTTTCCCACTATGTTTGGTAATCTGTGTGTGTGTGTGTGTGTGTGTGTGTGTGTGTGTGTTTGTTAAAAAGATAGGCATTTTGTGAGCATTTGCTGTAGCACTTGGCTGCCTGTGTGCATTTTTTCATGTACGGAACAGAAAAAAATAGGAATCATAAATGAGAGAATTATAAGAGTGTGGAAGTTTGCTGTGATGTTTTTGGACTGTACAGAAGTCCTGCCCACTCGCAGGAAGACGGATAGTGCTGTAATTAGCTGCAGAAGACTGATGGGGCATTCTGGGGTCTTATCATTAAAGAGAGAGAGAGAGAGAGAGAGAGAGAGAGAGAGAGAGAGAGAGAGAGAGACTCCTGAAGTGTGACTTATTCTGCCTGGTGTCAGAATAAACACAATCTAAAATAGATGTTCAGTTTTTTGTTTATTCATTATCAGCATTTACATGATCAGGGCTTGCACAAATACGCTGGAAAACATCACGGCTTTAGACTGAGATGCAGCTTTGGGGTGTTGAATTGAATTGAATTGAATTGAACTGAATTGAATTGAATTGAAATTGACTTGAGTTGAACCGCAGTTCTGGTGAACTGATGTATCACAAACCTTCCCATCAGAAACTGATAACCCCCTTCCACACACACACACACAGAAATATGCACACACTTACGGTATGTCTAAGGAGGTATGAATGACATTGGGAAAAGTAATAGACAGGTTACATGGACTTTCCTTTTCCTCTCCATGGGTCTGTCTGAAAACATAGTGATCTTTCTACATAGACGCATGTCATCCTAAGCTCCCAAAAAGAAGGCATGTTTAAATTCTTATATACCTTAAAATGCTGCCTTATGAGGTGCCTTAATTCTGAGAGATAATCTGACTGAATAACGAGGGAGCGTCCCATGCTTTCTTAGCGGTGAAGGCAATCCCAGCATGCAGTGCGGCACAACAAATATGGTGGACGAATGCGGAGCAACAAACAAATGTAAATAAATTCTTATTGATTTTTAATTTGTATAAAGGTGCACAAGTGACGTTTATTCGTAAATTCGGGCTCGTCAGGGACAGTAAAGCCATTTGCAGTACACAGAGGGAGACGTTAGCTGGCATGCTATTGGGTTGTGCCGCCTCAGCCCATTGGTTTGAATGTACTGAGGCTAACTGAGTTAGCTTAGTAAGCGAAAACTTGAGTGACGTAATCGCCTTACTTGCTGTAAAAAGTAGTCTGTCTGAATAATCTGCCTTATAAGTTTGATGACTTATTAGAATCCTCTCTACTGAGGCAGCTGCCCAGGTAGGCAGCAAGGCAGCTCACTAGGTTTTCGAACAGACCGTCTGTGTCCATGTCAATCCTCCTCTTCACTTTTTGCATACTTTAGGGCACAAGGAAGGAGAAATCGAGAAATCGAAGGAAGGAAGGAAAAGGAAGGCAGGAAGGAAAGAATTGACAGAAAAGGAAGGAAGGAAGGAAAATAGAAAGGAAGGAAGCAAAACAGGAAGGAAGTAAAAATCAAAGGAAGGAAGGAAGGGAAATAGGAAGGAACGAAAAGGAGTTAAAAATTGAAGGAAGAAAGATGGAAGGAAGGAATCGCCGTAATCGCTGTTTAAGTAGTGCGTCTGAATAACCTGCCTTCTAAGTTTGATGTCTTATTAGAATCCTCTCTACTTAGGCAGCTGCCCAAGTAGGCAGTAGGCAGCAGGGCAGCTCACTAGACTATCGAACATACTGTCTGTCTCCACGTCAATTCACTTTACTTTTTGCAGACTGTAGGAGACGTTTGAAGCACCTGGTCGCGTCTGTTGTCCTCAGTTTGTTCTTTCTTACCACCTGAAAGTCATCTGCCGACCCCACACATGCATGACGTACACACACGCTTCCACAAGCCCTCACACACAGTCTTTCACACATTTTCTGCAGCGTTAGCTTGAATCCGAAAGGCACTTAAACAGAATGCAGGATAGGAAGAACAGACTGTCAAAAAAGCACGAACGAGAGGAAAAGAGAGAATAAGACAGAGAATGAGCGAGAGACGAAAAGAGAGAGTAAAAAAAAAAGTAACACGTAACAATGCCGAGAAAAAATCAGAACATTTTCCAGCGAAAGATGGGCCATTTCCAAATCCTTGTGCCCTATCAGACAAATTAAAGTAAATCAAGCATGAAATGAAGCAGGAGAGCCTGGAGATAAGGCTCCTTTAAGTCGTTTCCAGATTAGGATAGAGAGAGAGAGGTGCATCTGCTCGCCGCCAGCCGAGGCCAGTTCCCCATTTCACAATAGCAGCCTGTGTATAGGATTACTTTCTCCTGTCTGTGACATGAGGGAGCAGAGAGAGAAACACACGCTCGCGCTGCACTCGCACTGCACTCACACTGCTCTCGCACTGCTCTCACCCTTCCCACATGTTTTCTCTTTTTCTCAAACTTTTTTTGGCAGGAGATCTGTGATGGCATCCAGCAGACGGCACCCACACTCGGGGCTGCAGTCAGACTTAAGTTGGCATCTTGAGATCAAAAGATTCATTTATAGATTCATGAACTGATGTACCAGGGAGGTTATTCATACCCAGACCTGCTCCACGGGGATGCTTCGGGTTGTTTTTTTGGCCAGCTTGGTTGTATAATGAAAATGAGTCGTGTTTAGTTATGACTGTTGTCAGGTTATTCAACATTGTACACCAGATGATTTTTTAAATCACAGAATACAGAAATCATGATTTTTAATAGACTTTGTTTCATTAATTGTGTTGAATACTAATAGGTGCAGCAGAGTGGTGCCTCATAGCAAGAAGGACTTAAGTGGAGTTTGCATGTTCTCCCTGTTTGAATGCTTGCCCTGGGATGGTGGAAGGAAGGAAGGAAGGAAGGAGGGTAATAGGAAAGAAGAAAAGAAATAGAAGGAAGGAAGGAAGGAAGAAAGGAAAAGGAAGGAGGGAAATGAAGGAGGGAATAAACAATAGGAAGGAAGGAAGAAAAGAAAAGGAAGGGGCAGCTGAGCAGGAGGGCAGGAAGAAAAAAAGGAAGGAAGGAAGGAAGGAAAAGAAATAGAAGGAAGGAAGGAAGGAAGGAAGGATGGAAGGAAGGAAGGAAAAATCGAAGGAAGGATGAAAGGAAGAAAGGATTAAAAAATAGGAAGAAGGAAGAAAGGAAGCAAGGGAAATAGGAAGGAGGAAAAAAAGGAGGAAGGAAAGCAAGCTAGCTAATGGGTCTCTATCGAGATCATGGAAGATAAAGTTGGACACGTTAATTCCTTCATCTTGAACAATTGCTTAATTTAGATCAGGATGCAAAGCAGGAGTTTAATAAATGGGCCCTTGTGTGAATGACTGAATAAAGGGGTGAGTGTTTGGTGCCCTGCCAGACTGGAACCAGTGTTCCCATGAGACGCTGCACCCATAAAACCCTAAATGTAGATTAATTTATATAAAGTTTATACCTTCATTTCACACTGTTTACTGAACACTGGACTTTTGCTCAGGGAATAAATGTTGGTCTCCTTTACACTTCGCCTGCTGGGGGACTGAATGGATTTCGTGTCTCTGGCTTTTGCTCTCTTCTGAGGCAGCAAGTAATTAGGAGCATGACCTTGACTTTTTAAGACCCCGTCTTAGGTTTAGCCCCTCTATCATTCCCATCTCCAGCCTTAAAAAAAAAACTCCTCCTGGAAAAAAGTGGGCGATTTAACTGGCCTTTACGCGGTTCTTATCCCAAACCGGATGAGAAGGAGAGGAGCAAAAAATCCTTAATCCATCTTATCTGTGGACTGTCAAACCGTCGGGGCTAAGACCTCGTCACAAAAGACAACTGGGTCAGGACAGACAGGATTGAAGCAGAGAAGTTGAAGAAGCTGTAATTGGGCAGAAATAGAGGATGAAGAGACAGTAATAACACACTGGAGAGAGAAACAACACCAGTAAACAGAGAGAAATATCCACCGTCTGAAACAAACACCAGGGCGTGTTTACTTTTATATTTACTACAAACTCTGCTTATATTTCTGTGGGTTTTTTCCACCTTTAAATAAGAAGTAGGGTACGCTGGCTAATCTACACTGCTGGGCAAAGAAATAATCCCAAATTGCACTAATCTTTCAAGAAAAAAAGCCAGAAGATATTTTGGAAAATTCTAAACACAGAGACATGTTAGCTTCAGTTTTATATCAAATACGTAAGTCTTAATGCATGTATCTTTGCATACAGGATGAAATTTAGGTAACTTTTGTTTTTCTAGCTCTTCCACAAGATGAGCAAATGGTGGCTCAGGTCTCAGGGGTGCATTTTTTTTACTTCTTGCTATTTGTCTGACCAATAATCTGCTAATAGGATCATTAAAAGGAATTTTTGCCCAGAAAGTGTGTGTCGCCACCTTAGTCCATCATCATCACCATAATAGACCTGCCAAGTCTGTACTACAAAACTAAAGCTGGGGGGGGGGGTATACATCTCTACTGTATTTTATTAACTTCAATTTATTTATTTCTCACCTCATCTAAATTGAGGAGGACTGATTGGATGTCAAATATGAGGGTTTTTCAAAAAGTTTTCGCACTTTTTTTTAACTCTATTTATTAAGAATTTCACAAACAAATGACATCCACTGATGTTACTCTAATCTGACCACATTTTTCAGTAACAAGTAATCTAACGCGTTACTATTTCCAATCCAGTAATCAGATTAAAGTTACTCATCCAAGTTACTGTGCGTTACTATTTTTGCGTCTCGGGCGTTTTGTGACGTCTGGCCTATGCGACAATTAAGTCACGAACTGCGTCCGGAATCGCATACTTACAGAGTATGCACTAGATTGGAGGAAGTATGCACTACTCGGCCGGTAAAGAAGTACATACTTTCAGTACAGAAGTGTGCAGTATGCACACAACACCGCTACGTACTACACGTGGGGACGTGATGACGTAATATCACCATAGTTACAGACTCATTACAAACCCCACTCGCCAAAATTTGGATATTTATCGTCTTTTTGTTATTTATTTGTCTCTAAAAATGTTATTTTATTTATCTTACTTACACTTGTGAACAGAGGACTCCGTTTTCCGCTATTTTTCTTGTTTCTTATTCCGCTTCAATCGCCGACGCAGCTTCATTTGCATTACGGCAGCTGCTGAATGTAACTAATAAAGTAACTTGTAATCTAACTTAGTTACTTTTAAAATCAAGTAATCAATAAAGTAACTAAGTTACTTTTTAAAGGTAACTATGCCATCACTGATGACATCACATTGCTACATCATCACTTTCTGATGCATTTTTCCAGCATCGTACCAACTATTTAATGCCATCAAAAAAAAATGTTTTCGGTTGAGTTTGTAGCCACTGATGCAGCGCTGCTTTCACATCATCATCACATAAAAATCTTCTTCCCCTTAAAGCTTTTTTGAGCGTCCAAAAAGTTAGAAATCAGATGGAGCTAAATCTGGACTATAAGCGTCTCAGTTTTCCTCCCTGTTAGTCATGAGCGCTGACAGATGAGCAGAATTATATCCCTCACGAGCACTCTGAATATGTTCCACTTCTCCCAGAGTCAGATTTGTTGGTAGGGAATGACGGATCGTCCTCTAGATGATTCTCCGGATTGCGCGTCTTATTCACGTCCTCATCTTTTTCTTCGCTTGCAATTTATCACTATTGTGATGTGAGAGTGAGATGAATGTTTGGAGATTGTTGTCAGGATGCCTTTGCTAAGGCTTTGATCGAAATAAACTTTTAGATTTGATGTTTAGTCAATGATAAATAAAGGCTCTCTTGTTGCTGTTGTTGCCCCCACGCCCGGATCGAGGAGAGCCGAGGCTGTAACGTGCCCCCTTGCTTTCTTGTTACCTGCCTGGGGCGGGGTCTCACAGAACACAGTATCATGCACGGAGCTGTCGCTATATGTTCAACATTTTTGGGGATGTGGCAGGAAACCCATGCGGACACTTGAGGCCCAGACTGGACCCTGAAGCTGTGCAGGACCCACACTACCTGTAAAAAGCATTACATATTTATAAAGTGTCAGAACAGACTGAGAGAAAAGAGTATTTGAGGAAAGGAGAGAGCGAGGGAGGTAAAAAGGTCCTCCTGTGTTTTAACACCAGTGTCTGAACAGCAGATAATGGCCAGACTGGGAGACTGTGGGATATAAATGATGCATTTGCTTCTTTCGGCCCTGATAATGGCGGTTTTGGGGGATGGGGGGAAAAGTTCATCGCTTTCTTATCAAAGCGCTCTGACATTTCTCCTTCAGCTGTAAAATTTCATATCACATATCTCGCTGCTCGAGCTCGAGACCCTTTTTGTGGAGCAATCCGGCACTTTTAATTTCTGCCCTGTACGCTGCGGTGGGTGTGTTCATTTGGCCCCTCGGTACTGATGTTCTCAAGCGCTGAGCCACCACTTTTGCTTTGAGCTTTGAATATTGATGCGTTTCAGTGTGTTTGTATGATTTTATCGTATTTATCTGATTTTGCTGCACACAGAAACACCTGAGGTACCTGAGGTCCTGGGTTCAAACCTTAAGTCCACTTTTACCTGTTATTAACAGTAATGTCAGCATAAGTAAATACAGAATAAATACATGGTAGTCTGTACTTTTTAAAACCGACACTTAACTGAGGGGTAGTGGTGCACCTGGTAAGAGTGAGTGCCTCACAACAATGTGGATCCTATATCCTAATTTGGGTTCTGTTCTATTGGGTATATAGTGAACTATCTAGGTTCTGCAACACATTCTTGTTATACACCGATCAGCCATAACATTTAAACCACCTCCTGGTTTGTACACACACTGTCCACTTTATCAGCTCCACTTATCATATAGAAGCACTTAGTAGTTCTACAATTACTGACTGTAGTTCATCTGTTTCTCTACATACTTTGTTAGCCCCCTTTCATGCTGTTCTTCAATGGTCAGGACCCCCACAGGACCACCACAGAAAAGGTATTATTTAGGTGGTGGATCATTCTCAGCACTGCAGTGACACTGACATGGTGGTGGTGTGTTAGTGTGTGTTGTGCTGGTATGAGTGGATAAGACTGGAGCATAAGCTGGAGTTTTTAAACACCTCACTGTCACTGCTGGACTGAGAATAGTCCACCAACCAAAAATATATCCAGCCAACAGCGCCCTGTGGGCAGCGTCCTGTGACCATTGATGAAGGTCTAGAAGATGACCAACTCAAACAGCAGCAATAGATGAGCGATCGTCTCTGACTTTACATCTACAAGGTGGACCAACTAGGTAGGAGTGTCTAATAGAGTGGACAGTGAGTGGACACGGTATTTAAAAACTCCAGCAGCACTGCTGTGTCTGATCCACTCATACCAGCACAACACACACTAACACACCACCACCATGTCAGTGTCACTGCAGTGCTGAGAATGATCCACCACCTGAATAATACCTGCTCTGTGGTGGTCCTGTGGGGGTCCTGACCACTGAAGAACAGAGTAAAAGCAGGCTAAAAAAGTATGTAGAGAAATAGATGAACTACAGTCAGTAATTGTAGAACTACAAAGTGCTTCTATATGGTAAGTGGAGCTGATAAAATGGACAGTGAGTGTAGAAACAAGGAGGTGGTTTTAATGTTATGGCTGATTAGTGTATGTAGTGAGAAACCAAATGGAAATCAATCTGTGCATTCAAAACATTAAAACTGAAATTTATATGTAAAATTATATGTCATTATATGTTATATGTTTAAACCCGACACTTAACTGATGGGTAGTGGTGCACCTGGTAGGAGTGAGTACCTCACAGCAATGTGGATCCTATAATTTAAGTTCTGTTCTCCAGCTTCCAAGTGCACCTAAATTTCCTACCTAAAGTCTAAACCATCAGATCTGTTTGAACATCATAAAACATCAGTTTAAAAGGATTTGTGGGTAATGCTACATGCTGCATGTAACTATCAGGCTAGCAGCTAGCTGGCTAATTAACTGGTATATTTGTTAAGTAAAATGGTTTTTCTTCCAGCACTCCCCTCCCAGCATTCCCCCATTACTGATGAAATAAACAGATAACAGCATGGGGCGTCTTTTCGGGGCTGCTATAGCAAAGAAGATCTGCCCCAAACAAAAGGGACATTCATGCTTCTGCCAAATATCTGTAGAGGACGTGCAGGTCTCAGAGAGAAGTGACAGATGATGATCTTATCGCAGAGGAAGAGGGGTGATGGAGGGATTTAGGGATGGACCAGAGATTGCGCTTTGTCAGATTGTCAGCTGCTCCTTGCCAAAACCGTGGCATTTTGGGATTGAATGATGAGAGATGTTGTGTGGTAGAAATAAAAACATGGTTTTTAATGCATGGTGTGCAAAAAAAAACGAGTCATAATTATTTTATTACAATTTATATAAATAGCATAGACAGTTTAGGACTGCTGAGACCAATAACATTGGAATTCAAAGGTTTTCATGCATTTTT
Source organism: Trichomycterus rosablanca (assembly GCF_030014385.1). NCBI lineage: Eukaryota > Metazoa > Chordata > Actinopteri > Siluriformes > Trichomycteridae > Trichomycterus > Trichomycterus rosablanca. Next base: position 5,376,101 of record NC_086010.1, on the reverse strand, counting down.
AGGGGCCATGTACACTAAACTGCCAAAAGTATGTGGACGCCTTTGTTTGTTGGCTTTCTTTTTGCAGCTACAACAGCCTCCATTATTCCTAAAAGGCTTTTTACAAGATTTTCGACTGTGTCTGTGGAAAATTGTTCCCATTCAAGGGACAGAACATTTGTGAGGTCAGACACTCTTGTTTACATTTACATTTGCAGCATTTAGCAAAAGCAACTTAATACAGTAATTGGAGGTTAAGGGCCTTGCTTATGGGGCCAACAGTGGCAAATTCACAGTACACCTGTTTAAATGGCAGGGGATTTGAACATGAATAAATTGCTTATTGATGGCGCCCAGGTGGCGCAGCGGGACATTCTGCTAGCACACCTGTGCCGAGATTCTGAACTCCTCGGTTGCTACCGGTCGGCTGGGTGCCATCCAGCAGGCATAATTGGCAGTGCCTGCAGCAGACACGGTTCTGCTAGGGCGGAATGACCGGACAATGTGGGTGGGGTCTTCAAACGCTGTGTAAGGACTCTGATTAGCAGATAGAGAGGCGCCTGTGCAGAATGCATGGGTGAAGAAGTGTTCTGCTAAGGGCTGCGCACAGGTTGGAGGAGGCGTGAGCAGCGGAAGACAAATTAACCAGGCTAAATTGGAAATAAAATGTGAGAAAATGCATAAATAAAATAGAAAAAATTGCTTATCAATACATTTATAGACCCTAATATTTGTAACAAGGCTAAAATTTAACTGCTGTTCCCATACAAATTTTTTTTTTCTATAATATTTTTACGTTTGGGATACTACAATACAATAATCTTAAAACATCTACATCATTCTGTCCCCATTCTGTGTTAAAATTTCCCTAAACACCCTGAATTGTTGCTCCAACTGGTTTAGTGGTCAAACTGAACGGTCATGTCAAGACTCTATCTGACCACAGTGATTCAGTGGCCTGTGCTGTGATGTTCTTCATGGCTCATGAGCTTACATCTCCATACATGCAGGCACATACAGCTACACTCACACATGTTGGAGATAAGACACAGCTGGATGACACCACTGTTTATCCCAGTATGTTTGACTCGCGGTGTATCTGGAAAGCGGCAGCGTTTTCCCAGCCTTCCATGATGGATCAGTGCAGATATTCTCCCGCCGTATATCTCCATCTCATTATCCACAGAGAGCCGACATCTAAACGCTCGTGGCGAAACGGGGAAGAGAGGAGGTGTTGATTATTCGTCCGGGGGGCTGTCCGTGACAGAGTGTCTCTCGGGCTTATAATGAATCCACAACAGCTGGGAGGAAGCAGAGTTGGAATGGACCACAAACGACTGGCAGCCGATCACAATCCGGCTCACAGCTACAGATACCACGCTGCCACATGCCCAGCTCGAACACATGCATGGACAAACACCAAGTCCAGCGGGTACAGTGCCAAAAGTGTTGAGCTAAGGGTAAAGTGGAGTTTGTGGGGGTTGTATAAAGACCAGGAGGTTTTATTGGAGTGGGACGATCCAGTTTCCTGTTTATCTGCTAGACCTGCTATATACATGGGTGCACATTGTAAGCATCATTGTATGTTGTCCATCTGCCATCTTTGGCCAGTTTGTTAATGGAATGGCACCAACATCAGACCACCGCTAACCAGATATAGACTGGCAGCTTCCGATGCCTCTGGTTCTTCTTTGCTTCTATTACAGCCTTTGCTCAGTGGGACAGATTGTCCACTAGATTTTGGAGCATAACTAGTGGGGGGGGGGTCATTTCATCCAGCCAGTAGTGCCACAAGCGCATAACTAACATTAGATGGCCTTTCCTAATTTTATAGTTTGTAAATAAAAGACCTGTTATAGAAACCAAAGACTTCAGTTTTGACCGTAGGATTATGTGGGGCTATTCAGACACAAAAACACAACTTATAAAGTAGGTGGACGCCTTAGATCTTATTCTAAGATTCCTTGGTGTTCTCTTTGATTCCTCACTTTTATTTTAACCTAACATCCTGTCTCTGGTTCCTTCTTACACCTTCTTAATATTGCTAGATTCAGGCCCATGCTCAGCAGACAAGATGCTGGAACTCTGGTTCATGCTTTTAGCGCGTTCCATATTGACTATTGCAACTCACTTCTCATTGGCATTCCTAACAGATCCATCTGTTTGCTTCAGTATGTCCAAGATTCTGCTGCTTGAATTCTTTTTCAGGTTAGAAAATCAGCCCACATCTATTCTGTGTCAGTTACACTGGCTACCTGTCACACATCACATTCAGTTTAAACTCCGTCTGCTCACCTACAAGTCTTTGCACGGTCTTGCACCCACCCCCCTATTTAGCAGAACTTATACACTTATATGATGCTGGTCTTCTTGTCATCCCTAATTTCAGACTGGTTTCGGCCGAAGGCAGATCCTTCAGTCTCATGAAACTCTTTTACACAACCTTTCCATTTCTGCTCTTCACTTATCCTTTAAAACTCAACTTAAAACATACCTGTTTTCTCAGTATTTGCATCAATTACCTTCTGTAAACAGTTGATAAAGTTTTAATGTAAAGCGACCTTGACTATATAAATTAAAATTATTATTATTCCAAAACCATGGGCATGACCATGAAGTTCTCTTTGTGGCTAGAACAGCCTCCACTCATCTGAGATTTCACAACATTTTGAAGTGTGTGCCTATTTCATTTGTGATTGCATATCAAATGCATAAATGGAGTTGAGGTCAGGGCTCTGTTAGGTAACGGAAGTTCCTGCACACCAAATGTGTCAGACCACGTCTTTATGAACCTCAATTTGTTCACTGGAGTCATGCTGGCACAAAAAGGGCCTTTTACAAACAATATTGGAAGTGTTTAGTTTCTATAATTGGCACCAGAAAATGGTATTTAGGAGAGGTGTTTACAGATGTGACCTGGACAAAAGCTAATAAAACAGTAATTTTTGACAGTATTGGTTTTGCATAGGTCGCAGGTCTTATTTACATATGTTAGCAGAAATAAAAATGCTAACCATACCCGACCTGTTGCATGCATTACATTTTAAACATGGCTGTAGTATTTAGCAAACAAGTCACCTGATAATGTTGTTGCACAGCCGAGAGTATGTCGAAGAATTTCCATATCGGCTCACAGACCAGGCAGAATGTCACCGATACACGGCTGATATTTACAGTGAGAGAAACGCTCTCGAGTAGGTCAGCACAAAGTTCAAACCTCACTTTAGTCCTCACGGAGCTCATGCTCGTGTGCAGACTCAGTACAGGTGGTACAGTGTTTACTACAGATCTTACTTCATTATGCATTTACCTCCTCTAGTGCTCTTCAGTGTTTGTAATCGTGTTTAAAATCATTGCTAAATGTTTTAGCATTAACATTTTCAGCATTTAGCAGACACTTTAAATCAGAGCGACTTACAGTACTGTGACAGTATATTGTCTAAGCAATTGAGGGTTAAGTGCCTTGCTTAAGGGCCCAACAGTGGCAACTTGGCAGACCTTTCGATTACCACCTTAACCGCTGGGCTACAACTGCCTTTGGCACTTCACTATTTAGCCCTGGATGTCCGTTGACCCAGGCCATTTCTTATAGCCACAGTTTGCACCCAATATACTGTCCCTGACCCTTACTTACAACAATGTAAAGTTTTTTTGGAACAAAAGGCACAAAAACCTAATGCAGCAAGGTGTGTCCATTGCTAAGAATCCTAGTAAGTGATATTAGTAAGAATTAGCATTGACAAAACTTTTTAACTGAAAGAATTAGGATAGACTAAACTTCATTCAGGCGGCATGGTGGCTAAGTGGGTAGCACTGTTGCCTCACAGCAAGAAGGTCCTGGGTTTGATCCCCAGGCGGGGCGGTTCGGGTCCTTTCTGTGCAGAGTTTGCATGTTCTCCCCGTGTCTACGTGGGGTTTCCTCCGGGTGCTCCGGTTTCCTCCCACAGTCCAAAAACATGCAGTCAAGTTAATTGAAGACACTAAATTGCCCTATATGTGAATGTGTGTGTGTATTTGTGTCTGCCCTGCAATGGACTGGCGCCCCATCCAGGGTATTACTGTGTGCCTTGCGCCCATTGAAAAACTGGGATAGGCTCCAGCACCCCCCACGACCCTGATTGGATAAGCGGTTAAGACAGTGGGTGAGTGAGTAAACTTCATTCAACCTTGTGAGGAACCCCAGTCCCAATGCCTTTTTCACACAAGTCCACTCTGATATTTTCGTACCGCTGAATGAATGATTCTGTGAAGATCTGTTGATTTTTTTTACGATTAATGAAGAGTCTTTTCCTACACAAGCAATCGCCTTGTTAACTATGTGATGAATTCATGCTAAGCTTAACTTTTTACAGTGCAGCGTTTGCATAAGAACTGTCAGATCATTCACTGCTCCTGTCCATATTTTACTAGCAAAACTTTCAACATGAGCTGAATGAGTCTGTCCACTCCCTGTTCTTCCCTCCATACTCACAGTCATGAGACAGAGATGTTGAAGGATCAGGCGCTCTGTTATCATAACAGTTTGATTAATCACTGTCCTAAAAAAGTCCACTAAATCGCACTGATAAGATAGCCAGGCTGGCGGAACTAGCCGAGCGTTAGCCGCGGCACAGCTAATTAAGGCTGAGCTCTGCGTAGCTCTAACAAGAGGCCGTGGCCCCTTCGTGGAAAAAAAATCAGAAATAGACCCCGCAGAGGCAGCCAAAAAGCCTGTAACGTCTCATTGAGGTTTTATCAGTGAGGGGGAGGCGCTCGTTCGAGAGAGGTTAGCATCCTGCCGCTTCGATAAAGTCCATCTGATGGGGAACAGCTCTGAGAACAGGTGGACACAGCGTGGAGTTTGAGTCATACACACTTCCTCTCAGACACTCGACTTAGGAAGGAGGATTATCAGCACATAAACAAGTATTTTACAGTAATAGATGATCTAGATAGTCCTGCTAAAAGTTAGCTTTTAATGTAAAAAGGCCAAATTAATTCTACAGGTTTAATCTAGGGACAAAAGACTAAGCTAGCTAATAGGGATGTAACGATACACTCTACCCACGATGTGATACGATTCATGATACTGGGTTCTTGATATGATTTTTTCCCCCATTTTTTAAACAAAATTAAATTGAAGACAAGTTTCATTTTATTATTTCTCTTGGGGCTCTTGGTGGGTACAAACTATGCAAAACAATGCTGCATATTTCCCTTTTTGTGTAAAAAAACTGAAATGAAATTTAAAAATAAATCCCACATTAAATTAATAAATGAATAATACAAATAAAGAAAGTATCCTCACATAAATACATTTGGCTGGAAAATTCCGAACCTGGCAACCCTGTAGTGCGTCAACCAGGCGAGGTGAATGGCGCCAGTGCCCTCTGCTGTGTAAAGTGAATATCGATTCATTATACATGTAAACTGATTTGAATCGTTACACATTTAAATCGATGTTTAACTGTCTTGTGGTGCAACGTTACATCCCTACTAGCTAAGCTAGGTTTCTGCTCTCTACCAAAATATCCTGACAAATGTACTTCATCTTTCATATGATCTTAAATGAGCACAATTAGATTTTGCTACAAGAAAACAACTGAAAAAGCAGGAGCGAGTCTCTTCAACTTTCTCATTTCACTTGATGCAGGCTCTGATTTTATAATGCTTGGCACATGCTGGTCCGATTAATGAATCTTCATCTTTGTTCTTTGTTCCAACCTTTTTCTCATCGCCGTGTCCTTCTCCTTCTTCAGGTTCTTTCACTTTCATAAACTCCCTCACCATCTGCTACATTTCAGCCACAAACTTTCCTTCTTTGCACCCATTTACTTTACTAGAGTGACTGTGACTTTGATTTGTTTTTGAGAAATTCTTCCAGATCTTTTACCTTGTTTGCCATCCTCTCCTTCTCTTTTCTTACAGCTGCCACCTCACTGTCATTCACCAACAACATCTGCACTTACTTCTAGAATAAGCTGTCCTAGAACGTCTTTATTTGTCATACATACATACTGTATACAAACATACAGTACAGTGAAATCCTTTCTACGCATATCCCAGTTTGTTTGGAAGCTGGGGTCAGAGCACAGGGTCAGCCATCGTACGGTGCCCCTGGACAGGGTTAAGGGCCCAACAGTGGCTGCATGTCAGAACTCCCAACCTTTTAGTTGATAGCCCAAAGCTCTACCCGCTAGGCTACCACTGTTCCCTCTTTACTTGCTGGTAGAATCACTCCAAGTGTCTTCAATCCCATTCTTTTCCAATTTAGTTACACTGGATTGTTTGATCCAGCACCAACGTTTTAGTCTTTTTCCTATATAGCGCTTTTTACATTGTCTCAAAGCAACTTTATAGAATCCAGGACCAACAGACCAAAAACCTCAGTTGAGCAAGCCGAGGGCGACAGTGGCAAGGAAAAACTCCCTTAAAAATACAGGAAGAAACATTGAAAGGAACCAGACAGCACTGACCTGAATAAACCCACTATAGTCAAGTGAAAGGTTGAGAGTGTGAATCCCAGTTCTGCCGTGCAGCCAGTGCTGGGCCCTTGAGCGAGGCTCTTAACCCTCTCTGCTCCAGGGGCGCCGTACAATGGCTGACCCTATGCTCTTCTCCTGACAAAAAAGCTGGGATATGTGAAAAAAGAATTTTGTTGTTCTGTACATGTGTATCTGTATATATGACAAATAAAGACATTCTATTTTATTAGTGTCTGCATACTTTTTATCATGTATTATTTACATTAGAGTGTGTATGATATAGCGACTGACTAGCAAGTGGTTCCTTCATCTCACAGGAGAACTTGACCTGAAGAACAAAGACGGCGAGCGGCGAGTTCAGAGTCGTCAGCAGCTTCCTGTAGGAACCACGTGGGGGCCGTTCGACGGCAAGATCGAGATGAGCACAGACGCCACCAGTCTGGTACGTTTATGTTACGTTTATGTGTCTCTTTTCTTACCACTGGAGTTGGACTGTGTCATACAAGCACTGATAAAACACTGAGCACTGATACTGTCAGACAAGTGTACTGTTTATTATTATACTGTATGGCTAAAATAATCTGGACACCCTTTCTGATCCTTGAATTTAGCAGTTTCAGGTGCATTTATTGCTAACAGGTGTATAAAATCACTTATATAACATAAATTAAATGCTGCCAATGTTGTGGTCGTTTGGGAAAGGTCTATTTTATTCCTGCATGACTGTGCCCAGCACGACTACTACTATTTTCTCGGCTGCTCCCATTAGGGGTCACCGGCGGATCGTGATCCGCATTATTGATTTGGCACAGTTTTTACGCCGGATGCCCTTCCTGACACAACCCTCCCTATTTATCTGGGCTTGGGACCGGCACTACAATGCACTGGTTTATGCATCCTAGCGGCTAGGTACCTATAATTTAGTGTCTCCAATTAGCCTGGCTGCATGTTTTTGGACTGTGGGAAACCGGAGCCCCCGGAGGACACCCACGCAGACACGGGGAGAACATGCAAACTCCACACAGAAAGGACCCGGACCGCCCCACCTGGGGATCGAACCCAGGGCCTTCTTGCTGTGAGGCGACAGTGCTACCCACTTAGCCACTGTGCCACCCTGTGCCCAGCATGACTGAATGCAGGGGGAAAAAACCTTTTCAAATGCATGAAAGGTTTTATCTGCAAATGTTTCTATATTAATTTCAATGGTTTTTTGAACAGTACATCCAACAAGCTAAGTGTCCACATATTTTTGGTCATGTAGTGTTGTCATGGCTGGATTACTGACCGGGCCAGTGGGGCCAGCGCCCAGGGGCCCTTGAGGTCAGGGGGCCCCGGGGGGGCCCTGGCCCAAAACACTTTGCGATGCCTATCAACATTTATGATACAATATATTTTTATTTCCGAGGGCCCTCCATTTTAAGGATCCCTAGCCATGCTTTTGGGGCCCCTAGCCATGCTTTTGGGCCCTAGCCATGCTTTTGGCTTTTGGGCCCTAGCCATGCTTTTGGGCCCCTTATGAAAATGGATGAGGCGTTGTGGCACTGCTCTGACTTCGACTTCTGGCTATTAGGGGTCCTAGGAAAGAGGGGGGCATATTTTTAGAGGGCCCTGGTTATGAGAGCCCCTACCAGGGGGCCCTAGAGAAGAGCAGGGCATACCATTAGAGGGCCCTTGATCACGAGGGCCCCTGCTATGGGGCCCTTGACTTCCATAGAAGTCGTTTACCATGGCTCCTTGACTTTCTAGGGACCTACAAATTGCCAGGCAAGCTACCATATTTCATAACAGACGTTTTGTTGCAAATATGCGATTCAGGCCCTTTTTGTATTTGAATTTGTATTGTTTCAAAATTATTATGTTCAATTTCTCTTAAGCGCAGAGACACAAATTAATTTAGCAATTTTGCAATTATTTAAATTTAAGACAAGCAATTTCAAGCAGTTTGAATGCATACACACACTTAACTGAGCTATTTGATGTTCTTTTCATGCCTGACAATATGTCCAACCGTGAGCTCACTTTAAAGGCTAACTCACTCGCTGCAGCATATCCTTCAGATCTGAACATGAGCCTGGCAGATGAATTAATACAATACAAATCATTCATAACAGAAAAAGAAAAATGTCCTAGTAAAATGCTCAAAACCATGATCAATTTGAATTTACAGTCAACCTTTCCAAATGTCTACATAGCACTTAGACTTTTTTGGACTGTGCCTATCACAAATTGTGAAGGGGAGCGTTCATTCTCCAAACTGGCTCGTATTAAGAATGAACTCAGGATTAGGATGCGCCAAAACCGCCTGAACTCACTGTCACTTCTGGCCATTGAATCAGATTTGGTCAGACAGCTTAATTTTGATGAATTAGTGGATGACTTTGCAAGAAAGAAGAGTAGAAAGAAACTTATATAAAATAGATTCTTGTGTTAGGGTTAGTTATTGACAGGCTGTTTAATGTAGTAATTTATTTATGTTTTTGGAGGGGGGGGCGTGCGGGGTGGGGGTGGTGCGGTGTTGCCCTGGGCAACTCTTTGCCCAGGGGCCCAGACTATCCTTAATCCGTCCTTGAGTGTTGTGTATCAGTGTTTGGATGAAAATTCTACAAATTTACACCAATTCACTTAACATTAACATACTGATTAGATTCTACTAGCAGAGATGTAAGGACCAGGTCAGTTTTCCTGTAAGTGTCCTAATTTCCATTTCTGCTCTCTAGTAAGTTCCCAGCATGCCAGCGTTTGAACCAGTTCTGCCTATTTAATGACGGCAGAGTGAGAATGAAGAACCTCCCATGAGATTTAAACACAAACCAACATCAGAGTGACCGACCGAAACCCTTTGAAGTATTTCCATTCAAACCATTTCATCTGCATATTTTATGACTAAGTGCTTTAATTGGCGGACGCCGAGAGGAGACCGGGCCTCGACTGAATGATGTTCTAATCTGTGATATTTAATAGTGAGTTGGTCTCTGTCCGGCTCAGCACAAGCCGGTTAACGTTAAGTTCTCTTTAACTGGTTGAACAGGGAGGGGTGAGGGAGAGAGAGGACACTGACCTGTCTGTTCTGAAGTCCTTTAGGGTTTTACACTCTATTTCGAATGTGGATTAATTAAGAGGTGCTTATTAAAATGGTAATGAATCTCATATGTGTCCTGTTAAAAACGTAAGGAAGAGTCCAGGAGGAGTCTGGACTAAAAACGCTCTCTTATTGAGGATTACTTCAACAGAAACACTATAATGTAAGTCTTAAAGTATGTCAATACCCCTCCTAATTACTGAGCTGCTGCAGCCACACCTATTGCTTCAGATTGATTCAGACTTTCTGGTCCAGCATCAGTTTTGCCATTCTAAGGTTCTTTTGGCTGAACAACACAAACCTAAATGTTGTAGACATGTTGTGTTTTAACTGTAAGGCATGCCAATATTAAAGCCAATGCTTTTTACATGTGATGTCCAACAAGCTTACAATCAGGTGCCCACAATATTTTTCCATACAGTGTATTTCAGTCCCCAAACAAATTCCCAAGCTGTCCAGTGACCGCTGAAACTGTCACACAATATTAGAAAAAAAGTAGTACTTCTTAGGGTGCATTCACATGAGAAGAGGCAAAACTGTCGCATTGCTCAGCGCTCGGCTTACAGTAAAGCGGTGCAGGTGCAGTAAAACGTCATCAAAGTGCACCATGACACGAATCTGCATTTGTTTAAAATAACCATCAAATCCACTCTGAAAGCATCCACATGTATCTACGTTTAGCTGGATTTTCCTCACTGTTTCACTTTTAAACTTGTGTTATAGCTCAGGGTGCTGAGAAATTGTGAGAATCAGAATTTTCAGACAGTCTAAAAAGCTTATTGTTAAAAAAAAAGCTTAACGTAGTTTAATGTATTAAAAGAACAACACAGGAACACTAAACTTATCCTTATTATCACTGCTCATTAGTTCTCTGCACTAATTGAGTTTCTTGATCATTGTTTTAGTACAATAAGCCATGTTAAGCTTTGTTTGTACTGAGTCACATTTACCACATTATATCAAACAGCTTGTCTCATTGGAGGCGCTTTGAAAAGGTCAGCGGCAAACTGGGTCAAAGTACAATCAGGTGAAGCAAAAGTGCGCCTCACTTCATAGGAAACAACGGCACAGCCGGCACAAAAGCGGTTTTGACACTTCTCATGTGAATGTGCCCTTAAACTGTTAGACCTGTTTAACTAATCAACTTTACTGGTTAAGACAATGTAAAGATGGACGCAGACCACTGGAGTTCCATGTATTTATGTTTTTTTTTTTGCATTTAGTCCTGTAGGAGTACAAAGCAAGGAACGTTGCTTTAACCCTAAATTCAATAATTATGACACGTCCACATACTTTTAAACATATAGAGGTTCTTCAGTTTGAAAATGGATTTACTCTACACAGATAACACAGAGATAAAAAGATATCTGATATGTATCGAAATGACTTCAGCAGGTTATGATGTCAGAAACGATCAGAAATGGTGTCAGAGCTCCGTGATTCTTACACATCATCGAAAACATCAGCAGTCTGACAGACAGAACAACGAGCCGCTTCTGAATCTCCCAGTCGGACGTCAGCGCTGATGTGACCCTGACTGAATTAGGCTAACATTCTCCATCAATCTGCTTCTGCTCAGTCAACCATATTCACTCAACTTTTATTATCATGAGAATGGCCGTCCCTGAACCGTCACCCCATCTTTTAGTCCCAACGTCGCTTTAGCGTTTTGATAATCAGAATCTGATTACTGAGAAATGTGAGAGGAGTTGAAGGTGTTCGGTCTGAATAGACCAGAAGTGTGAGCGGAGTGATGGATGAGGATGAGGGCCGTGGGTCGAGGAACTAGAAATGTGATGAAATGAGAGAGAGAGAGAGAGAGAGAGAGAGAGAGAGAGAGAGAGAGAGAGAGAGAGAGAGAGAGAGAGAGAGAGCGAGAGAGAGAGACTATGTGAGAATTGTGTTTGTTGTGGCATTTTATTGATGAGTAACTTGTAGTAATGCGATAACCAACACAGAACTCATTTGATTAATGCTGTCAAATGAAAAAGAAGATCAGCTCTTTCAGATTAGAAACAGCTCAGACTGCTGATTTGGGACTCGCCCTCACCCATCCTAATGCGATATCATTCTAATCCCTGTAGAATAAACATTTTATGCATTTATATTAGTCAATTCATGAACACCAGAACTATTACGAACCAAACATACAACCAGGGAAGCTGTTTTGTATCGGGAGTCTGACTGCATGCTTTTAATTTAAATTTGGTTTAAATTTCTTATATTTACAAATGTGATGTGGATATTTTGCATCCTGTTGCGGTATGAAGGTAAAACTCTGATTATCGTCGTATAATAACTACACTCTTGTTATCAGGAAGAGCTTTAAGATATCGGCAGCATCTGTATTTTTTGATTAGCATGTTTAGTTAGCCATTGCAACAAATCGTTTGCTACCTGCTACTGTATTAAAGCAACATTCTAAATACTGAACTGCTCAGTGTTTAAATTAATCTTACATGTTTTACTTTATAGCTACATTCACAATCTTGTGCTGTTTTTACTAAATGAAGCATAAAGACATGTTTTATTTTTTAATTTTTTTATCTCTTTTTCTCCCAATTTTTACCCAATTGCGTTACACTTCCTCTCTACTGTAGCGGACCCCCGCCCCGATTAAGGAGAGCAAACTGACACACGCCCCCTCCGACATATGCACAGTAGCTGACTGCATCTTTTAACCTTGCATGAGGCGAGTTCATATGCGAATCAGCCTTGTGTACGGAGAGTCACACCCTGATCCACATTATTCCTCTACTCTGTGCAGAGGCCATCAGTCAGCCAGCAGAGGTCTTAATTGCACCAGTTATGAGGTCCCTATCCGGCTCCCTACCTGGATGAACAATCGTTGTTCATGTAGCCGCCCAGCCCAGCCGGATGGCAGAGTTGAGATTCGATACAATGTATTAGAAATCCCAGCTCTAGTGTGTAGCGTATTTTACCGCTGCGCCACCTAAGTGGCCTATAAAGACGTGTTTTAAATGTCAGTTGGAGGCTATATGCTTATCGATTATAGATTAACAACCTACTAGTTGCGGTTGGTTATCTGTTCAAGAAATGTGGCAAAATCTGTACCTTTAGTAACCTACAATGTTAGATTAAATTCCAATAACATGTTATTTTATGGCTAATTATACACATTAATAACTGATATCAGCTTATTAGTGTTTTTATGTAAGAGATGAAGAAATGGGGACGCGACTGGTCATCGGTGCATCTGCAGGTCAGTGTTAGGGTCTTATGATAAAGTTTGATAAATAAACTCAGTGGATTTTCTGACCGGTCTGACGTTTTGCTGAGAGTGTGTGTTCATGTGGGTGGGCGAGTTTACACACAATGATTCGTCCAAATGATTTTTGACTCTTTGATTTATGAGTCACTGCTCAAAAACGTATTGATTTAATACAGTGACGTGGTTACAGTAGAGCTGGTGCAGCTCACTCAGACTAAAGTGGTGTTTATTCCAGTAGCCAGTTTTGCCCTTGGTGCTCAATTTCATATTTTTTATTACATTAAATTAAATTATTCATATTTGTTTTTCGAATATGACTTCCTGCATTAACATCATCTTCAGTGCAGCTCACAAAACTCAAGTTTAAAAATCTGATGACCTAACCAGGGCAGTGTGGCTGTAGTTTCATATTTTCTCCACATTTTAATGATGGACTAAGCTTTAAAGGATTTAGTGCCTTTATAGGTCTCAGACTTTGTGGGCGGCACGGTGGCCTCACAGCAAGAAGGTCCTGGGTTCGATCCCCAGATGGGGCGGTTCAGGTTCTTTCTGTGTGGAGTTTGCATGTTCTCCCCATGTCTGCGTGGGGTTTTCTCCGGGTGCTCCGGTTTCCTCCCACAGTCCAAAAACATGCAGCCAGGCTAATTGGAGACGCTAAATTGTCCTATAGGTACTTGGCTGCTATGATGCATAAACCAGTGCATTGCAGTGCCGGTCCCAAGCCCGGATAAATAGGGAGGGTTGTGTCAGGAAGGGCATCCGGCGTAAAAAACTGTGCCAAATTAATAATGATGATCACGATCCGCCGGCAACCCCTAACGGGAGCAGCCGAGGAAATAGAGATAGGTCTCAGACTTTGTGTTTTGAGGACTTTCTACTATACTTTTCTGTTATATTTACAAAAATGATGTGGATATTTTGCATCATGATACAGTATGAAGGTAAAACTCTGATTGAATAATAATTACACTCTTGTTATCAGGAAGAGCTTTAAGATATCGACAGCATCATGTATTTACCATACAGATAACTAAACATGTTTTTAGCATGTTTAGTTTGCCATTGCAACGAACTACTATACTTATAGACCTCACAAAGTCACGAAGAGATGAGCTAACTATCCTAGTATCTCTATCTTTTTTGTGGTTTGTGGGTTTGTGGGTGAGCAGCACGAATGGCGATGCGAATCCTCCTCATCTCTCTTTTTCTCTTCCCTCTCTCGCCCGTCCCACAGATCAATTAGGTCATTAGAGTCCAATTACACAGGCTGGCCCTGTCCAGGTGAGCCACGAGCTCACACACACACTCACACCTCCCACATTAACACAAATTAATGATGACACCGGGACATAAATGAGCGCCACATGGCAGCCGGCGTGGCAGTCCAGGTCGAACTTATCGAGTAGCAGGTGTCTCCATCGTGGTAATTACCAGGTCTGGACTTACTGCGCCTCTCCTGCTCACTGTCTGATTTAAGTGTCCATAATTGATTTGGAAGCAGACTAATAATGGACCCTTGATTTGGGAGGGTTGTTTGAAATAGCAGTTAGTAAAGTATAGCTTTCAGGCTCAATGCAGCGCTAATGAACGAACATTCTGTTAATTACACAGGCTTTAGAAAGCTCATGTTTTATTGTGTGGTGACTGGTTGGATGGTACATTCAGCTCGTTCTTGCAATTCTAATTCTAGTAGAAGGCAGCAGTAAAAAAACATAAGGATATAACAATATAATGTTAGTAGTAATTTATTATACTTGATTCTCAGTTCATTACAGAACCCTGCTGGTGACCCAGATATGACAACAATGTGTGGCCACATTTACATTTTCAGCAGTGGTCAGTATCTATCAAAATTGGTCCAAGGAAGGAACAGTGGTAAACCGGCGACAGGGTCATGGGTGGCCAAGACTCATTGATGCACGTGGGGAGCAAAGGCTGGCCCAACAGACAAGCTACTGTATATCAGATTGCTGAATAAGTTAATGCTGGTTCTGATAGAAAGGTGTCAGAATACATAGTGCATCACAGGTTGTTGCGTATTGGGCTGCATAGCCACAGACCAGTCAGGGTGCCCATGCTGACCCCTGTCCACCGCCGAAAGCGCCAACAATGGGCACGTGAGCATCGGAACTGGACCACGGAGCAATGGAAGAAGGTGGCCTGGTCTGATGAATCACATTTTCTTCTACATCACGTGGATGACCGGGTGCGTGTGCGGCGCTTACCTGGGAAACACAGGAACGGTTTGAGGAGCACAACAATGAGTTTGAGGTGTTGACTTGGCCTCCAAATTTCGCAGATCTCAATCCAATCGAGCATCTGTGGGATGTGCTGGACAAACAAGTCAGATCCATGGAGGCCCCACCTCACAACTTACAAGATCTTGGTGCCAGATACCACAACATACCTTCAGGGTTCTAGTGGAGTCCATGCCTCATCGGTTCAGGGCTGTTTATTTATATTAGGAAGGTGGTCATAATGTTAATTCCAATGCTGTTTTGTAGAAATAGCTTTTATGTATTGTTATGGTATTCCCCGTCCTTACTTTTTTCTGTGTAATATCTGTACACAGAGTGCATCAGGCATGGAGTGCATTTCCTAAGTGTGTTCATGACTGGAAAAATGACAAGATACCGTCTTCATTTGCAGCGCAGGGAAGCGAAAAAGCAAAAGAAAGCCAGAGGAAGTGTGAAAGGCTTTTATTCTGTAATTTAGCGGGAGGTTAGGTACGGAGGGCAAGAACAGGAGGAATCCTTCAAGCTGTCAGTCCAGCGTTTATCACCGTCCTTACTCCTCCCCGCTCGCTCTGACAGCCTCATTGTTTGTGGCCCAAAGTTGAACAAGTGGTGGCGGTTTCGTTTATTTATTGACCTTTTTCATTCCTTCTGTACCAAAATCCAGATTTTTCTTCTTGTCATTACTTCATTAATCAAGAGGACGAAGCTCTGAAAAATGTTTTGTTTTTGAGGCTGCAATCTGTTTAGCAGTGCGGGGATGTGTGTGCATATGTGTGCAGTACACATTGTGTGTGTGTGTGTGTGTGTGTGTGTGTGTGTGTGTGTGTGTGTGTTGTTAATCTGTGCCCGTGGCAGGTTTCCCCTCCGAAACGCAGCACTAAGCAGCGGTATCGCGCGCCTATTGTTGTAGCCTCTGTCATAGCAAGGAGAGCCTGATGCAGGCCTGGACTGGTCTGATAAGGAAAGAGTATTCAACATGGCTGGAAAAGAGAATCAGTAGGACTTGAGAGTGGAGTGTGGACACACACACACACACACACACACACACACATAAACACACACACCATTCTCTTGTGCATACATGCCTAACCAATTATTTACGCATACGTCTTATTATATATGCATGTGTGATGTATGTACTCATACTCACAGCTGAAGGAATATAATCAGCTGGTGACATACTGTAAAATTACTGTAGTATTGAACCATATTTTACTAGATTATTTAAATATTTCCATTAGTTTACACTTTATCTGATCAGAGATCTGGCCTGTCGGTGGATGGTAATGTTCTCTGGTATCAGGCAGTAACAGGATTTTAATTCCATGTTGGGCACACAAATGATTTTGGCGTCCAGAATGTGACTTTATCTAATGAAATATTAGGCGGGGAACCAATTTGTGATTGCATGCTTCAATTACTCGTTTGGGTTCTGCCCAAATAGCCAGACTGGGGACGCCGCCGATGGCTGGAGTGGTAATGGTCTGGCTTTTTCACAACCTTTGCTATCCAATTTGTTATCATCGTAGATGCCAGTGTGCAAAACAGAAAGTTGTGATGAAGTCCATGTTCACTTTAGATCAGAACACACACTCACTGATAACTGGTTATACTGGGGTCTTGATTTACAGTAACATCAACGTTTCTGCTGGATTTAAATAATACAAACAGCCAGTAGATTCATTTTGGTGATGTAGGACTTTCTATAATGGTGTTTACCTTTGTAACCTTCTTATTTCCTGTTAGTTATGATGATTTATGATCAGAGGGCGGCACAATGGCTAAGTGTGTAGCACTGTTGCCTTACAGCAAGAAGGTCCTGGGTTCGATCCCCAGGTGGGTTCTTTCTGTGTGGAGTTTGCATGTTCTCCCTGTGTCTGCGTGGGTTTCCTCCGGGTGCTCCAGTTTTCTCCCACAGTCCAAAGACGTGCAAGTGAGGTGAATTGGAGATACAAAATTGTCCAGGACTGTGTTCGAAGTAATCTTGTGAACTGATGAATCTTGTGTAATGAGTAACTACCGTTCCTGTCATGAATGTAACCAAAGAAAAAAACCCAAACTCTGACTTAGAGGAAATTTGTCTTAAAGGGCCAAGCACCAGCAAAAACAGGTTTACTGGAGCACAAGGGACTTTGTCCACCGCCAAGTAAGCCTTACACTATCATTGGTTTGAAGACCAAATGCAGCACCAAAAGGCTCTACTGAAGTTTGTTACTGATCACATGGACAAAACAAATGGTAGCGCATGATGATGTAAAGCGTACTTGGCGGTGGACAAAGTTCCTGGTGATCCAGTAGACCTGTATTTGGTGTTTTTTGGCCTTTTGAGACAAATTCCCTTTTAGCATAATGACACACAGTTTTTTGTTTTATGCATGTTTTAATGCCTGCTGTCAAACTAGCACTATTCATTTGGGCACAGAGAAGTCACCAGCTGTCGTAAGTCAAAGTAACATGAAATGATATAATGTTTTACACCAGAGTGGGTCGCCAGCCAAACAAAAGGGTTCGCAGAGAAAATAATAATAATGAAAACATCAAATTTTAACAGGTGCAATCATGAAACATTACATTTTGTAAAACACAGTGGGACCAGATTGCCACCTTTTTTATTAATTAAGTTTATTTTGTTTTGTATTTTGTTTTGATGTGTCATTTGTGTTGCCTGGATTTTACACCAGCAGTTTAATAATCTAAGTAGATGTATGGTGTATTTTTTACCAGCCTTTTTTCAGATTACCCACAATGAACTTAAATTTGTGAACATTCTTTAAATAAGGAATATGTGTCCCGAACATTTGGTAAATCCAAAGATTACCTTGAAATACATGTACCCTACAAGTCCCTGTATGTAGAATTTTAATTAAATTTAAACTAAATATACCCTCAAATTCATGCAGCTCTGATTCTAGTGTATTCTAAAAAAACAACAAAGCAGAATGCACTACTGCCACTGTAGACCTCCTTTAAGATGTGGTTCATCTCATCTTCCTGTGTAAAACCTGGACAATCCAGCTCCGCAGGGATATAGAGTAGGGGTCGTGCCCTCGCGTAGGAGGGCTGTATGGGGTTCATTGTTCTTTTCTCCATCTCTAAAGGTCCCCTCTTGGCTCTGTGATGGTACATTCATCTCACACAGCGTTTCCCAGGGCTGCCCGAGCAGCGCTCGGATAATACGTAGTCGACTTCATCTACAAGTGAACCTGACATTCAGCCTCCTTGCTTTTTATTTTCTCCATCAGCTCAGACAGGCAGGTAGATACGCCGCGGTGACGATAAGCAGAACCGCTCTGAGACTCGAGTGTTACCGGGGTAGCCCGGCACGCTCGCGTGGAATGATGTGATCACATTTCCTCACGTCTGTAAACGCTGGCGATGACTTAAGTCGGAGTTTGTGAATGTTATCCGCTGATACGCTCTGTGTATGAAAATGTTGTTTGATAAAGTCTCTTTCCTACTCAAGACCTGCAACACTGGAGTGTTGAACACCAAGTGCTGGTGTTTATTTTTTGTTGTTAGGCTCAAAAACTGATTTTTCAGGGTAAGTGAATCTTTGGTCTCCAGTAGTAGAACAGGCGAAAGAAGAAGAACTGATAAAAATACAAATAAAGTAAGTAGAGTGTAGCAAATGTACAACGTGGATATATACTCTATACTTTATAGAAAGTATGTGCAAACTGTGCATCTGGCATAATAATAGGAGCGGTAGTTTATCTTTTCTTATACACAATATATACAGATATATAATATATATGAATGTAGAAATAAAATTATATAGATATTGTTATAAGTATACATATATACATGGTTGTTACTGTATGCCTTGCGCCCATTGAAAAGCTGGTATAGGCTCCAGCTCCATATCCCTGCGCGACCCTAATTGGATAAGTGGTTAAGACATATGCAAGATATATGCATTTACATATGCCCAAAATCCCCCCTTACTTGATCACTGAGGGGTTTGACAAAACCCTGCAGAGGTACAGTTGATTTATGGAAAGTAGTGCATGACTCTTCGTACGCATTTCTGCTCTCTCTGAGACTTCATACAGGTGAAAAGAGGCAATTGCTGACTATGCATATGTCAGGAGGGGGCGTGTAATAGTCTGTGACTCTCCTCAGTCAGGGCAGGAGTCTGCAGAGAGAGAGGAAGTTGCAACTGAAGAGTTGGCTAGGACTAGATTTGGGAGGAGAAAGGGAAAAATGCAAAAACAATGCAAAAGAGACACTTCATGGTTTTGTAGTCATGCAAACACTGTAAGTGTGTTTAAGGGCAAATTCAAGCAAATTCAGAGCTTCTTTGGTGCAATTTCATTCATTCATTCATTCATTCATAATCCTAAATAGTGACACAGTGAGTTCAGAGTCTATAATACACTGAATATAATAAATAAATTCACACCTTATTTAAACATGGGGACAAATTAGAGCAGTTCACATACTGATTAATTCCTGGGAGTGAACCAAAGGTCAGAACTGACACTGGATCCACCACTACCCTGATCAGGATACAGCAGTTACTGAAGATGATTTAACCCTGAGAGAATAAAAAGTCACCTCCGAAATCAGGATCTGTACAACAGTTCTCAAGTGGAGCTTTAGGAAAACAGGAACAGTTGGTGAACCCAGGGCTATTAATCCTCTTTAATCATGACAGCATCCGCAAGACTGTACACAGTATTTTTCTCTCCGTTTGTACACGGAGATCCTGCCAAAGGTGTGGCCACGTATACCAATAAACTCTACAGCAAACATAGCCAAGTGTGATTGAGTGGGGTATGAGCGGCACCAGCTGCTTTGCCATCTGTCACTGTCAGAGCTCCCTTTATGGGACACCGGAGCATCTTCCTCGGAAAAGCAGTCGCGATAATCCGCAATTGTTCTTCTCTGCGAACGCCATTCCCCATCGGAATTCCGCTATACGCTGCCCGAACGAGCTAATTGGTAGCAGCGTGTGTGAAGTAGGCGAAGTGAGGTTGCTGGCTGACCTGTTTGAAAACAGACTCACATTTTGAAGTCACTGTTGCCAGCTTTAGCGTCTTGGCAGGTTTTTTTCTCTCTTTATTTTATGATTAGGACCCAAGTGCCAGTAACTCTCTAACACTTCAGTACTTCAGTTTACCAAGAGGCTCTGCTGAAGTTTGTTGCTGATCACATGGACAAAAAACGGTAGCAAATGATAATGTAAAGCTTGCTTGACGGTGGACAAAGTCCCTTGTGGTCAAGTAGACCTGTTTTTGGTGGTTCTTGGCCTTTTGAGACTAATTTCCTCTTAGAATAAAGTCAGAGTTTGGGTTTTCTTTTTGACCTTGGCAGGAGACCACTGTTCTATGCATATTTTAATGCCTGCTGTCAAACTAGCCCTATTTATTTGGGCACTGAGAAGTTACCAGCATTAGTAAGTCAAAGTTACATGACATTATATAACGTTTTACACCAACAGATTAGTAATTTAAGTATCTGTATGGATATTTTACCTGGTATTTTTGATATGCTTTGTATAATTCCAAGCCTGAATCATGTGTGTTTGAATTTTGGGGTCAGTCTGAAAACCTAGTGAGCTGCCTTGCTTCCTACTGTCTACCTGGGCAGCTGGGCATTCTAACTGACATCAAACTTCAGAAAGCAGATGATTTAGATGCACTACTTAGGCTACACTTGCAGTTTTAGCTTACTAAGCTAACACAATTAGCCTCAAGCCTGTCAAACCAATGGGCTGACACAACCCGCTAGCACAACAGCTAACGTCTCCCTCCCTGTACTGATAACTGTTCCATTGTCACTGACTAACTCAAAATTGTAATTAAATTACACCTGTGTACATTTATAAAAATTAAAAATGAATGAGAATTACTTACCAGATTACACATTTTTTTGTGAGAAAAGTTGTGCCGCACTGAATGCTGGGATTGCCTTCACGGCTGAGGAAGCACACTGAGCTCCCTCGTTATTCGGTTAAAATATCGCTCAGAATAAGGCGTCTCAGTAGGCAGCATTTTATGCCGTCTAAGAATTTAGACAGGCTTCTTTTTCTGGCATAAAATGCTGTCTGTGTAGAGAGCGTGCTAAGTTTTCAGACAAACCCTTGGTGTTCATTTGTGTGTTGTTGGCTATTATAGATTTTCTGCTTCGTTAAACAGTGTGGCTCTTTTACACCAACATCATCCCTGCTAGCTATTATTACACTCATTTAAATAAGCAAAATCCTTCAAATTTCTTGGTCCATCTTTTCGTCAGACGCCAACTGTCCTCCCATCTCGCCATTATAGTCCTCTGGTGCACTATGGTAGTGAAATCTCTTGTGACATAAAAACAGTCTAGAGAAGAAGACGTCTGGATGGCGTCCTGACGGCTATCGCACCGGTCTAGCACATTTAAACTTCATTTTAGCGGACGCTTTAATCCAAAGTGATTTACAGTATACAGTCTAAGCTATAGAGGTTAAGGGCCTTGATTACGGGCTCAACAGTGGCAACCTGGCAGTGGTGGGGTTTGAACCAATGATATTCTGATTACTATTCCAGTACCTTAACTGCTAGGCTACAGCTGCCCAACCATGAGACTGTCCACATATTAATATATCGTTCCACAGGGGTCATTTATAAACCTAATTCAGCAACAGTGGGCGTCAAACCCTGAAAACTCTCCTTTTAGGATTCGCACCAGGACTCGAAAATAAAGCAGTTCACATCTAATGCATCTGCGAGGAGGCAAGTTCACTCTTTTAGCTTTACGTCTAAGTAAATGTTGCTGCTCCTGCTAGCGGAGTGGGTCGCTAAAATCACACAGAGGTGCAGCCTTAAATCAGGGCACACATCTAGCTCAGCGCCTCTCCATTATATACATGCACGCCTCCTCAACAAAGGTGGCAAAGTTCACCGCCAGCAGCTTTTGGAGCGTGATTAAACAATTTCTTCACCCTTGTACTGGATTTTACCGGGACAGAACCTTTTCAGACGAGGATCTTTTTAGGACTTGTTTGCTATGACTTTCTGTTATCTGCATTTGAGGTGAAACGTTGGTGACACACACTTCTTAACTCAGATTATTTAAATGGTGCTGCAGAAAGTTCTATCATGTTTTTTACTATGTGGCATGACCGTCTAATTTCTTGATGATAATTATAACTGATGACAGCCGGCCCGTATAAGCAACCTAGTTATACTGTACTGATAATAAAGTACATGAAATAGTGGTCTTTTGTCTAGGTCAGTTAGAAATCCCAAATGATCATCTTATGAACAGACTGTAAATGGTTAACCAGTCAGTAAAAGAAAACCCC
This sequence comes from Trichomycterus rosablanca, assembly GCF_030014385.1. Lineage (NCBI taxonomy): Eukaryota > Metazoa > Chordata > Actinopteri > Siluriformes > Trichomycteridae > Trichomycterus > Trichomycterus rosablanca. The sequence continues at coordinate 5,353,828 of NC_086010.1, read as the reverse complement.
ATTACCAGTCTTTGATTTGCATTTCTCACTTCAAAAAAATGAAATGAGCTGAAGATTGAACTCAAATTGGAAAATTCCCTTTTACAAGGTGAGAACTGTGGAACATGCAGGTCAGTTTTTTTTTCAGCTATATTGAAAGGCATGTGGACAGCATGTTCTGCCCCTTGTGGTCATTATGAGAATGCAGAGCTTTATAAATTCAGTTTACCTTGGTTTTGATGAATAATAAAATATAAATATTTGTAAATATAAAATATGTTTTAATATGAAAAATATTTTATAAAATATATATTAAATATAAATAAAATTTTATCATCATTAACATAATCAAAATCATTATCTCTAAATTGATAGCAGTAATAATACTAATTATACTCATACTTATAATAATTTTACTAATTATTATCATGAATTATAACAAAATACCATAATAATAATCATTTTGTCATTGCAATGAACATGATCATAAAATAATTATAGCTAATTTAATAATAATATTTTAAATAATTATTAAATAATAATAATGCTAAAAATAATAATAGCAGCATCTTTGTTATCATCTTTGTCACTGTAATTATTATTATTATTATTATTATTATTATTATCATTATTAATAATAACAATGTTATTGTTGTATTTTGTTATTATGTTATTATTATTATGATTATTATTAATTAATAATAATAATAATTATTATTATTATTATTATTATCATTAATATATATATATATATATTTTATATTAATTATTATTATTATTCTTATTAATGTTATTATTATTATTATTATTATTATTATTATATTAATTAATAGCAAAACTGCCCTGAATGTAAATATTTAAATAGATTATATTTATATAAAATTTATAAAATTTAACATTTAAATATAATGTTTAGTCTCCTAACAGCTAAAAATATTTTGCAGGACAACTGAATTTTTGCTGGTGACTCTATTTATTAATTGTTGTGTTTGGTTTTTGACTTATAAACTGATCCAGTGAGTTTTTGATGGAACTGTTAATAATCCACCTCTATATACCTGCTCAGTATAAATCAGATTCAATTCTGTCAGTTTATAAAATCACGTGAATTCGTTACAGATTCTGTTTCAGCCAGTGGCGGATGTCACATCACCCACTTTAGGAAGCAGTGCTTTGTGTCGTCTCATGTCTTTTAATTCAGTGAAGCTCGATGGGTGAATCTCGCTCTAGAGAAAGAAAAAGCAGATGAAAAAGCAATAAACTGAACAGACAGAGCAGCCGAAGGTCAGATAGATGCTGTTTAACATCAGTACGGTGCTGTTTGTCAGCCACGTGAATGTATTGTTGCTAGTGGCACATTATTGACAGATTGCTGCTGTATGTACCCTTTACATTAATCCTTTACCTTCAACATCAATATCTGCTGTCGACATGCCACACTATTTTATTCAGAGCCACATAAAGGAACCGAATCAGCATGCAATCAAACCCGGTTCTGCACCAGCTGATTTCAAATCAATACACTGTAGTATGTGCCCACGCTAGAAAATAATGACTTGTGGAAACCTTAATGGGTGTTCCTTAAAAGATTGGCAGCACCGACCGTGCGGGCGATTCTCAATTTTATCGATTTCAAAAAGAAAAAGTCAATTTAACAAAGTTGAAAAGAAAAAAGCCGGGGCGAGAGGGGAGGGCGAGCGGAGGGGAGGGCGAGCGGAGGGGAGGGGGGGTGATGGGTGAATGCATTCTTTTTCACTCAAGCAGTAAACTAAGTACGGCGCGGCGCTGCACGGCACGGCGGAGATTTCTCTCTACACCCCCCCATTATCTCCCACCTCACATTTGCTCTTAGGCAAGCAGTTTAAAAAGCCAAAGCGATTGAGCCAGTGATCCAATTTGAAATGCAGAAATGATTAGAGCAGCTTGCCTCATTTCATATCGAAAAACATTTTCTCTGATTTATGACAGGGCAGCCGCCAAGATCTATCTCCAAAGGGAATTAGCCTGCAATTTCTTTTTGCATATTTCTGTTATTTAGCCTCCCAATAGCAGATGCTGGCAGGGAAAAAAAATAAAGCACCAAGGAGGTATCTGTTCATTCGAGGCGGTGAAGCTGCTGCTATTTTAAACGAGCGAAGAAACGAAAATGAAACAACTGAGTCGAAAATATGGAGCCTTTATTTAGGACCTAACAGTAAATAAAAAAGCAAAGATGGTAAATCAGGGCTGTGTTTGATATTTTTTAACATCTATTCAGGAAATGCTTCTGCATGCAGGCGTGTATGACCAGAGCGGGACATTTATTTTCCTCTCTCGGTGTAAGTCATCCACGCTGCAGGCCAGAAGCAATATTAATATGCAGTGATAACGAGAGCCAGAGGTAAATCTGCCTTAATGAAATTTCCAGTTGACCACATGCAATTTGTTTCATCATAGAGAACAACTAATTGCGGAGGGTGTTATCGGGGTGTGTGAGGGCGCTTAAGGTTGTAAACATACATTTCAGGACAGGGCTGCTCTCTAACACACCTTCTCCTCCGAACATCACCTCACACTGACCTTACTCACCTTTAACTAAAGCACAGTTACATTTAACTGTATTGTAAATACAGGGCGTCCACAAACATGATTTACGTGATTAAGTAATAAAAATAATTGTTTACTTTAACAGGTTTAACAGGTAATTATGTTATTTATTTAATAATAAAATGGTAAAGATATTGCAGCACTATATACATTTACATTTTCGGCATTTAGCAGACGCTTTTTCCAAAGCTCTAAGCAATTGAGGGTTAAGGGCCTTGCTCAGGGGCCCAGCAGTGGCAACCTTGCAATGGTGGGGCTTGAACCGGCAACCTTCTGATTACTGGTCTAGTACCCTAACCACTAGGCTACAGCTGCCCTATACACTCACAGACCACTTTATTAGGACCACTAATAATAATTGGTAGGACCTCGTTTGCCATCAGCCTTTATTCCTTAAGGTACAGGTTTTACAAACATTTCTTTAATGATAAAGATATGCATAAATAAAGTACAAACACACACACACACACACACACACACACTCACACAAGTCATTCCAAAATCCTGAAGGTGCAGTTCACACAAACTTGCCGTCCATTTAATGGAGCCTTAGAGGATCTGAATAAGATAAACTGCCCAAATCAAACTGTGTGTGGTTGGGTGTGTGGGTGTGTGTACTTTATTTAAGTACATCTTATTATCACAGGATTATTTGTAAAACCCATACCACAAAGAACAGAGCTTGTAGAGTTGTAGCCAGAAAGACCTGCAGATAAAATTGCTACCAAAAAAGTATTAAATAAGGGGGATTGAACACTTTTAATTTTTAAATAATTTTCACTTCATCATGGGGTAGAAATAGCAATTATATCAAATCTACAACATAATAAAGTGCACAGAAATGTTGGTACAAATTACCAAAACTATGTGAACAGCTGACCATAAACGTGATGAAAATCCCTAAACAGAGGTCTGTGCCATACTGTCATTTTTGATCATTTACAAGATGTTACGTTGTTCTTTCAGATTGTTGTTTTGAAAGCTATGGAGGAAGTCAGCTGTCACTTGAAAAGAGTCTCAGGATAATCCACAAATCGGTCGCAACCTTTAGACAGAGAACAAACCCAAAAATAAACTTCAACCATTTTCATTCTTACTGCCCATTTACAGCTCTGTTATGTGGCACTTTTCTTTAAAAATCCGTGAAATCTGTGATTTTTGAAATACAAAGTTGAGCTGTAGTTATACCCCAGCTTACCTCCCTCAGACGTGGCCAGCTGTGTCGATCGAGAGCCCAGCGAGACCAGTGACACAGAGACCTGAACACAGTTTTGGTATTTATTTATGTCGTAAAATAAACGTGCATTATTACACTGAATATTTTTCTGTCCAATTCTTCATCCCTATCACAAGATTTAGTTCTCATTTCCCACAACTCAACCTGAAACTAATCAGGATTACGTCATCCTGCGGCCGCAACCATAAGACAGAGAACAATCCAAAAATGAACCCCAATTATTAGTTTCTCATGCCCATTTATAACGCTACTAAAAAAAAGGAAGCATTAGTCATTAGTACCTGACCGAATGACACACTCCCAAATCCTGTGAAAGCCCTTCTAGAAGGCTGTTATACCCTATAAGATGGTTGCTCCATATTAATGTTAATGGTCTTGTAATGATATTTGTAATTTAATATGCTGTAATAATTATTTTTTCTTCTGTATGTTGTGAGTATCTGATTATATATGTTATATAAAAGGTTAAGTTTGAAATGATGGAAAGTAGAGAGAATAAGAGCGAGAGAAAAAGCAGTAAATCATCGTCAGGATTGATATTTTCGGTGACCTATAAAGCAAAGATCTGCACTAAAAAGCTTGTGTCACCGAGGTCGGCGGTGTTATCATTAGCTTCATAGAAGTCAACACCAGGAGTGTTAGCGCCATCTTTCTTCCCCTCACCTCCTTCAGCTGATCAGAGGATCACCGTCTCAAGGCCGGATTAGCGCAGATTTGGGATTTGCGCGATGGGTTAATTTATTGCAGCAGAGGCAGACCCCTTTCATCTACGGCAACATTTAATCAGTCGGGCACACAGCCTATTACAGGTTCCTACACCGCCATCAGCTCCATCACAATCCCCCTCTGAAAATTTCGAAATTATCTGGAACTGGCTTTGGCTCGGCTGTAATAAAAAACATTAGAGCTGATTCCAGATAGGAGCTTCACCCTCGCGCCGAGCCAATTATAAACACTGCGCTCGGAAAAGAAGGTGAAAGGGGGGAAAAACAGGAAGAAAAACATAGGATGCACGAGGATGCTTATCGCCGGCTTTACCGTCCTGAGCCGAATCAGAGCGGCCGAAAATTTATATTAGATCTTATCACGCGAGCCAAAGTCGAGGGGAAAAATCAATAGAGGTTATCTTTTATGTCACAGTGACTTGTGAAAATATTGATTTTCATTTTATAGCGAATTTGGAGCAGAGGTTCGTAATCACTGGGCCGCTGACTACACTGTTTCACCCACTGTATCTCTTACACAGTGAGTAAGAACCCAGACCGGATGAAAAACGAGACACACACACAAACATACAAACACACACAACCTGAGGGCAGCCAGCCATTTAAACCCACTAGTGCCACTGAGACTGCAGCTTCTGGCAGAATTTTGATTTCTGGCCTCACTTTAATTACTAAATTACTTCATTGTCTGTCTGCTGCCGTTTTCCTTCTCTGTACTCATATTTCCCTGTGAAATCTGGCAACCTTTGTTGCCTGCGAGATGTAGAGAGATTACAACAAGAACTTCAATACATACAAAGAATCATGTTTCTCCCTTTGGATTCTTCCACCACTAGTCTTGGTAACTCAACTAGACAGGAGGAGTCGCTGTAGCAGCACCACAGTGGGTTATACCTAAGGCCCTATCTAATTTACAGCCGTAAAAATCACACCACAGACCATGAAATGAGCCTTTTTCTGTGTAACATGCAATTTGCTGTGAAATTTAAAATGTAAGGTTTGTGTTTAGCAATTTATCATTGTTTATTCGCGTAGCATTCAAGTGCATCACGTTTACTGGTTAATTTGCACTATGAGGTGTCCTAGCAATCCTACGGCAATTCAGTTAGCAATTAGTTAGTCAAAATGTCCAAGATGTCGAAGTGTAAAGCGGATAAAAACATGTCTCCATTAAATGTCTTCCATTTATTCTATCATTTAGCTTATGAGTGTAATTTAATAACTGCCATGAAATTTGGCTCTTTTCTTTAAAAATCTGTGAAATCTGTCAAGAAATTAAGCAAATTTCCCTGTAATTTTAGTAGGGCCCCAGTTATACCCCAGCTGAGCTTTCCTCACTCAGACACGGCCTAGTCTGAGAGATCAGTGACTCCAGTGACACCGAGATTGATCAAATTCAATTAGTGGGAATTTCAAATAGCCAGTCCACCTTCTGCATGGTTTGTCCGGTGGAGGGAAACTAAAGTCTTGAGAGGAAGCCCAGGATGAACACGGATCTCTTCTTCTAGTTCTGGCTCCTTATTTGGCCCGTTTGCTGCCATAACAGCCTTCACTCTTTTCTGTTTCTGTGAGAATTTGGGAATCTGGCAGAAATGACTTTATTAAGTCTTTCTTGTGGTGAATTTTTAATTTATTTCATAGTGCAGGTCGTTAGAGTTCTTTCTTGATTGGAATTCTTAACACTAAAGTCTTTAAACCATGATATTCTGAACCTTGTCTTGTACACAGGGGTACGGTCCTGAAATGCTCATTAAAGAAACTGTCTTCAAAAAGCTGCAAGCAGATAATTGATTGTGTGTGGTCGTGGCTGAAATACCTCAATAATTTAAAAAATGTTTAATAAGGCGTGTCCACATACTTTCAGCTATATAGTATTTAAATCCAATTTTTGATAACACTTAAAAACTTCTAATATTTTCATGCTGGTAAGGATCTATCCACTAACAACTATCCTCTAACATGACAGAATTGTGCCCTCTTCTGTATGTCGCCGTGCTGACGAAAAATACACTAAATACAAAATACAATAAATCTAGATCTGATTATAAACCTGATGCTGTATTGATAAGACCCGACTGGACTTTTGGACTGGACTTTACTCCACGGCTGCTTTCGGAATACATTTCTGTAACTTGATTCTCAAACTTTACATTCATGTTGCAACATATAAACTGTTCCATTTATTCAGGTGAGTCAAAGTACGCCGGAGTGATGATGTCTCGTGAGAGAACGTCTCTCTATGGAAATTGCACATGGGCAAGACAGCACACAACCTATTTTCTGTTAGCTAAACTATTTTGGTGGCTCTCTAATGAAGGAGAGCCCGAGGCGTGGAGAGTAATGGCCTAGAAAGCCTGACATTTTGCCTGGCAGTAATAGCAATAGCTACTGTACCAGAAATCCAGCTCACCCCTCCTCCCGGCACGCTGAAGATGTACTCCAGGCTCTCATTGCCCTTTTGTAGGGGGAAAATGGCATTTAAAAAAAAAACATACAAATTGAATAAAAATCTAGTTGAGAATAAAAAATATAGCCAGGCGAGCACAGAAGCCCTCTATCCACATCAGGGCAGGTGGAGAATAATGCCCCTTATTTCAACTTCTGATTTAAAGAAATAATTTGAAGCCCTCAGTTCGACCTGGCGCCTGAAAAGAAAAATGATATTGCGCATTTAGAAAAACTTGCCAGCACATTACGACACGTGACCTCCAGCGCCCCCTGAAACGGAGACCGATGCTTTAAATTCTTCTCGGCCGGGGCGACTGATAAGCGCCGGACAAGACGTTCACCTCAGACATTCTCGGGCCGTCCGCATGCTTCCCGTAATTTTCCCAGCCACCTAAGATCAGCGTGTAATCTAACTAAGAGATCTGACACCGTTATCGCTGGAAAAAATATTTCCCAGAATTCTCAGCTGGCTGAAAGGGACGAGTTTTCCAAGAAGCCCAAAAAGTCTCAGTTTAAATCTCATGTACAGCTAAAATGTTCTAAATTAAATCAGGGATGAATTATTACTTTTAATCAAGGATACAAATAAAAACGTTAAAAGTTTACACACACAGTTTTGGGATTTGTAATAGTTTCTGTATATGTTGTTCTGTAAATAAAATGATTAATACTTCTTCATCTTTAAAGTATTATAATAAATCTTCTGTAAATAATTAGGGTCAAAAAATACACTAAGCAAATAATGTTATTTATTTACACTGATCAGCCATAACATTAAAACCACCTCCTTGTTTCTACACTCACTGTCTATTTTATTAGCTCCACTTATCATATAGAAGCACTTTTTTGTAGTTCTACAATTACTGACTGTAGTCCATCTGTTTCTCTGCATGCTTTGTTAGCCCCCTTTCATGTTGTTCTTCAATGCTCAGGACCCCCACAGGACCCCCACAGAGCAGGTATTATTTAGGTGGTGGATCATTCTCAGCACTGCAGTGACACTGACATGGTGGTGGTGTGTTAGTGTGTGTTGTGCTGGTATGAGTGGATAAGACACAGCAGCGCTGCTGGAGTTTTCAAACACCTCACTGTCACTGCTGGACTGAGAATAGTCCACCCAACAAAATAAAATATCCAGCCAACAGTGCCCTGTGGGCAGCGTCCTGTGACCACTGATGAAGGTCTAGAAGATGACCAACTCAAACAGCAGCAAAAGATGAGTGATCGTCTCTGACTTTACATCTACAAGGTGGACCAACTAGGTAGGAGTGACTAATAAAGTGGACAGTGAGTGGACACGGTATTTAAAAACTCCAGCAGCGCAACAATAACCAGCAATAACTTCAATATTTTAATAAAATAAAGGACATCATTAAAAGCCAAAATTTACCATTAAATGCACGTCCCTAACAAGTTTGTACCTCGATGCCAGTCAGTGCCAGCGCATCGTTTTATTTTTAATGTGCTCTTTAATCACCCCAAATTAATTCCACATTTGTGTGTTATCTCTCCTCGTGCAGAAAAGCAAGGCACCGGTCCCAGTGGTTCTGAGCTCGGGTCCCAGGTGGCTGCTGGATGTGACTTGGCAGGGAGCAGAAGACAACAAGAACAACTGTGTTGTGTACAGCAAAGGTAAGAACCTGGGTTTAACACCTCAGCGTCGTACCCACCCAATTCACACACACTTATACACAAGGAACCATGATGGACCCCCCCCCCCATTACATATATGGTTTTGTGTCAGTGCAGGTATTAACACTATCACAGACATGTGCAATTTTCTGTCTTGTTTTCAGTTTCCTCTTGGTCTGACCTTGTGCTTTTGTTACTGTGTTTGTAAACGTGCAGTGACATTTCTGTACATCGCTGGCATGCGGACTGTTACTGATGGGACATGCATATATTGGCATTTTCATCATCAGCACTGTAGCAGGATCATGATCAGGAAAAATTCAAGAGTGGGTGCCTCCTTGGACAGTGATTGGCTCGTCTGTTGGGTTGGATGCCAGGGGGATTTCTCAAAACCGATGCAGTTATGACCTCTGCTGGCTAGTCGATGGTGCCTGCACATAGCCGAGGGATAATGAGGATCAGGGCGTGTCTCTCCGTACACAAAGCTGACCCGCATATGAACTCTTAAACTTTGTGCAGGTGAAGAAAAGCAGTCAATTCCTGCACACATGTTAGAGGGGGCGTGTGTTAGTCATGGCTCTCCTTGGTCAGGAGTGGAGGTCAGCAGCAGTAGAGAGGAAGTGAAATGCAATGAGGTGATTAGATCCGACTAGATTGGGAGGAAAATTGTGGGGAAATTCCAAAAAAACATTCAGTGAAACAACTGGATCATGCAGAACACAAATCAGCATTGTTTTAGCACAAGTACGTCAGTCACTATAATCACTCACGTTTAGCGAGCATGACTTGATTATAAAGAAATAAATAATAGCGTGTTCATGGTTGTCTCTACTTTTTGTTGTCTAGTTTCCTTACATAAACGTTACCCAGCACAAACATCAATGTAGCGGCTTTGCAACTCGACCCAGACTTAACAAAGCATTAGCGACGACAGCAGCGACCCTTGCCAACACGCATTTACATCATTACTGCGTGTAGGCGGCTCTTTAGCATCTCACTGACGCAGTGTATACACGATGCTGCAGATGTTAACTACAGGATGAGGGTCCTGATTCCTCAGGACATGAGGTTTCTTTGCTCCAAAGTAAACAAGCAAGATTTGCAAATGATGGATTTTCAGCCTCGAGCGCTAATCACTCCACTGCACTGGAGGAGTGATCCTGTTACCCGACTACTTAACTTTGTGCTTTATATCTACTGAATCATTCAAGTTTTGATCAGCTATTAAAGACGATTATGTCACATATTTAGTTTGTATAATCTTACAGCATGGAGCCTGATATACATCACTGATCAGCCATAACATTAAAATCACTTCCTTGTTTCTACACTGTCCATTTTATCAGCTCCACTTACCATATAGAAGCACTTTGTAGTTCTACAATTACTGACTGTAGTCCATCTGTTTCTCTGCATGCTTTGTTAGCCCCCTTTCATGCTGTTCTTCAATGGTCAGGACTCTCACAGGACCACCACAGAGCAGGTATTATTTAGGTGGTGGATCATTCTCAGTACTGCAGTGACACTGACATGGTGGTGGTGTGTTAGTGTGTGTTGTGCTGGTATGAGTGGATAAGACACAGCAGCACTGCTGGAGTTTTCAAACACCTCACTGTCACTGCTGGACTGAGAATAGTCCACCAACCAAAAATATCCAGCCAACAGCGCCCCGTGGGCAGCGTCCTATGACCACTGATGAAGGTCTAGAAGATGACCAACTCAAACAGCAGCAATAGATGAGCGATCGTCTCTGACTTTACATCTACAAGGTGGACCAACTAGGTAGGAGTGTCTAATAGATCTATAGGTCTGATCCACTCATACCAGCACAACACACACTAACACACCACCACCATGTCAGTGTCACTGCAGTGCTGAGAATGATCTACCACCTAAATAATACCTGCTCTGTGGTGGTCCTGTGGGGGTCCTGACCATTAAAGAACAGGGTGAAAGCAGGTTTAAAAGATATGTAGATAAATAAATAGACTACAGTCAGTAATTGTATAACTACAAAGTGCTTCTATATGATAAGTGGAGCTGATAAAATGGACAGTGAGTGTAAAATCCAGGAGGTGGTTTTAATGTTATGGCTGATTAGTGTATATACACTGTGCAGTCAAAAGTATGTGGACACCTGATTGTTAGCATGTTGGGCATCATATTTCAAAACCATGGTCATTGATATAGTCGGTCGGCTTTTTAGATTTTAGAGTATGTCAGTGGAAAAAGTGCAGAAAAATAGCATGAAGCTTCCATGTTGTTCTGAAACACCTTTGCTGTGACGTTGTGCCACCCTGGGTAAATATGATGGGTAAAATAGGTATTAAGTTTTTTATTTTTTATTTGCCACATATGCCAAAAATAAAAGACATATACAAAAACTATATATAATGCAGTCTTAAAAAACTGTAAGAAATGTAATCAAGCTCATATTTGACTTTGCTGGATTATTTATACTAGTATCACTGTACAATTTACCTGCTAGTTAAAGATTGTTCTATGAAACAGTTTTTAATACCAGTAAAATGTATTTTGATAAAATAATTTCAGCCAATATACAACAAAAAAAAATCTATGTAATAACATCAAACGGGACCTGATCTAAAAACCCTGTCTTTAAAACATTGTCAAAATGATTGTATCCAAAAAGTACAATAAATCTTTTGAATTAAATATTATAATTATAATATATTTCCACAAATTGCTAAGCAGACCATTAAATGATAAACCAAACTAGACGCTTTGTACCCTGAGAATCCACTCAGCGTGGTCTGTAGCTAATACTTTGTTGCTTGTACTTGCATCAGCTCGCAGGTACAGATTTATTCGTCCCATGTGCAGAAGCAGCACTTAGTAATGCATATCTAAAGCTGAGTGTGCTTACTGAAGGAAGCTGTATGACATATGCACTGGTAATACTGGTAATAAATGAATCCCAGCATCCTGTGTGGCATCATTTATTCTAAATTGGTAGGAACGATTCCCCCTCGGGCAGCTTCAAGCAACCGGTGCAGGCGTCTTCCTAAATATAGAAACCCTGCAGATTTATAACTAACAGCAGCCAGGTGAGATGCGCTCTGTTATTGGGTCATGCTGCGTTCACAGCTCTAGTTATGCTGTAAAGCGGGGTTTGGGTCAAACCGGCAAGGAACAGATTTATTAATTTCAGTTTATTTTATATTTTTATCCTGGTCAGGGTCGTGGTAGGTCCGGTTCCACCCGTGCAAGGCAGGAAATCCTTGGACAGTGCCCCAGGCAGTCACAGGGCTTTGGTGATAGTGTACTGCTTTGTGACTTAATGTTGACTTAATGTAAAAAAAAATTTAATAAGCAGTTTTGAAGCTTTTATAAGAAACAAGCATGACAAAAGTTCTACTCAGGAAAGACCTGAAAACCTCTGAGGCTCTCGTTACAGTAGATTTTTTAAATGTTAATCTGGGTGTCGTGTAGCCATAACAAAATACCACTAAATAGATAGAAATGTACTTATTGGTTTCTACATATAAAAAAGTGTCTGTTAATCCACATAATCCAGTGGATTTGGCGGCCGTCATGTTCAGTACGTGTCTGAATGGTATTATCACATTAGGTGCTGTAAAAAAAAAGAATTAGCACTAATGTTCTTCAGCCAGCTCTATTCAATGTGCAAATCTCACAATTAGTTCTCCTCGTCTGATACTGCGGCTCTGGTGAGTTGGACATGAACAGTGAACGTCCTACGATGGTATTATAATGCAAAGGTCACCTAAATTTGGACCGTAAGCCTCTTAGACTGAGGCCTGGCAGATACAGCGAGTTGGCAAAGTTGGTCTTTGTGCGAGTGAAAATTGGCCAACGTAACACGAGTGTTTAACAGAAGTTACACGGGCGGATTGGATTCATTTACTCAGCTTTTGTGCTCAGACTGCTCAGAGGTTTAATCAGATTCTAGTTTTTATAGTTTTTAAAACCAGAGACGTGGTCATCTGACCCTTTTTACTTCTTTTTACTCACCTTTTCTCTTGCTTTATAATTCTGGATTCCTCAATAATAAAAATACAAATAAAACAAGGCCTGAGACCTTGGTCACCCCATCTCAAAGAGTTTCATTCACAACATTCACACACTGCTTATCAGACTTATCAGATAATATTCAAGCCAAATAATAAAAGTAAACATTTAAGAATGTACACTTATTTATTTTTTACTTTTGAAAATGTTTAAATTCACTGTTGTATTTTTTCACTTGTCATTGTATTATTTACTTTTATAGTCTGTACAGAGTATTTAATACTACAGTACAGTCTGCAATGCATATCTTACAAACATAATTTTTCCCAGCATTCATCTCACTAGTTAGACTGCATACATGTTTGTTTATTAGGGTTTTTAATGTCGTTTTACACTTTGGTTACATTCATGACAGGAACGGTAGTTACTCATTACACAAGATTCGTCAGTTCACAAGGTTATATCAAACACAGTCCTGGACAATTTTGTATCTCCAATTCACCTCACTTGCATGTCTTTGGACTGTGGGAGGAAACCGGAGCTCCTGGAGTAAACCCACACAGACACGGGGAGAACATGCAAACTCCACACAGAAAGGACCCGGACCGCTCCGCCTGGGGATCAAATCCAGGACCTTGTTGCTGTGAGGCGACAGTGCTACCCACTTAGCCACCGTGCCGCCCTAGACCGCATATTAATACCCATAGCTTTAAAATAGGATGCATGGCAAGTTAATAGTCAGGTTTCCAAATACTTTTGGTTATATAGTGTACATTTTGGTGCAGTATCCACATACACAATTCCAACTGACCTTTATTAATTTTATTGACACTAATTATTCATTAAAATAATAAAAAAAAATAACAGAAACTTGTTGTATCAAGGCATCCAGTCCTATGCAAATGCAGCCAACACACAAACCTGCCTGGTACAGCACAGAGGGGCGAAGTGCTCCCAAAACCGGCCGTGTTTTAATTCTTTAACCTCTAAACCTCTCCTTTGAGCATTATGGTGACAAAGCATGAGAAGGTACACGGCTGCTTTATTATCTGCTATCAGCAAGCCCAGGCGAACTGTGTAAGCACGTAATAACCGAACAACAAAACACAATGTCAAAAATTCATTATCAGTGTATTATAACTTAGTCGTACCCGGAGGGGGGGTCCCTGCCGCAGTGCAGAGCACCACTGTAATTATGTTTAATTAAAACACAACAGAGATCAACAGAATCGTTTTCATTAGGAAATTATTAATGATTCTGTTGCTGCGGTAATTGATTGCGCCGAGCGCAGGAATAAAAGCAAGCGGTCAGGGTCGGTGTGACTAGTGGACAGAAAGCACAGAGGGAGGCGAGTGGGGGGACGGGACGGCAGAGGGAGAGAGGGTTTGTAGTAAAACTGTTACTGCTACTGTACATGGTCAAAAGTATCTGATAATGATTATTCTAGATAATGACTTAAGGTGTTTCAGCCACACACAGGGGCGTCATAAGTACCAATTTTACTGTGCTTTATACCATTAAAATCATGGCAGTAAAAAGTTGATAAAAAGCAATTAAAGCTTCACGTTTTATCCTGGAATGCTGAGCAGAACTACAGGACACAACACGCAAATTCACTACATTTACAACATTCCCCTTACTGCTCCATCATGGTTCCAAAAGCTTTTGGACTAAAGGGGACTAAATTCCCCACATACATACTTGAAAATCTTGAGGAAAGCCTTTCTAGTTCAGTGGAGGCTGTTAAATCTGCAAGAGGGAGGCAGGGTCACATATTACAGTCATACTATCACTTTTTTGAGGAAAAACAGTCGTAACCACTACCTCGCTCAACAGTAGGTACAGTGTTGTTGGCTTGCTGGGTTTAAACAGATCTTTCGTAGCAGTGTGAGTTAAAATACTGCATTTACAATGTTGTACCAGAGAATGAGCCACTGCTCTGGTCTTGTTTATGTCTGTACGTAAAGGTTTGTGTCTGTACGTAACGTTCCTGCTTGAGTTCTCTAGAGGCATTTAAATGAGAGAAAAATAGCAAGAGAGAAAGAAATGAGAGCGGAAGTGAGAGAGCGCTGTGTATTTCAGTAGTGTGTAAAGATCAAGCAGGGTCCTGCTGCTGCCATTAATTATGATCCCATTGTGTAGCACCGGGGCTAATAAGAGTGATGTAAAGCACCCCAGCGGCATCCTAATCAGCCCGGCAAAGTACCTGCAAACAGCAGTGTGTGTGTGTGTGTGTGTGTGTGTGTGTGTGCATAGAGTCCGTTCTCAGCAGGCCTGCGTGGGAGTGATGATTTAACCCAGCATAATTATATAATCGATGGTGAGAAATGCTCGTGTATCGATTGGCGCACTCTGTGTCAGTGTGGGAGCTCTTAACTGAACACACACACACACATACACACACACACACACAAACAAACAAATGCTTTTTCCATTCTTTACTGAACCAACCACATTGTTCTGATGTTACTAGTGAGGTACTACATTAGTTTAATAGGTATGTTAGTGCTGCAGTGTGTTTTGGGTTTGCTTAACACAAAATCTGGCTCAAAATTTAATTGTGATATATTGGAGCCCTGTCCAGGGTGTGTTCATGCCCTGCACTAATTAATTCCAGATCAGGATGATGAAAATGAAAAAAGAAATCAAGGTTCCTGATATTATAAGTGTTATATTTTTATCATTATTATATATTTTTATAATTAGAATGCTGAATTATTAGCTTTATATTTATGTTTTATAGAAGGATCTAGTAAAATCTAGTGATCATCATTGCTGTGCTTCTCAGTCTGACACTGCAGTGCACACTGATGGTATAAAAAATTTATCCGGAAATGTATATTTTAAGACTCAGTACAGTGTGATGCATAATGGGAGTAAAGTAATCTGTGTATGCTATAAATCTCACTCTTACTCACTTACTTTCTTAACCGCTTATCCAATCAGGGTCGTTGGGGGGGTGCTGGAACGTATCCCAGCCTTTCAGTGGGCACACAGTAACACCCTGGACGGGGCGCCAGTCCATCGCAGGGCAGACACACACACACCCATTCACCTATAGGGCAATTCAGTGTCTCAAATTAACCTGACCATGTTTTTGGATTGTGGGAGAAAACCGGAGCTCCTGGAGGAAACCCACGCAGACATGGGGAGAACATGCAAACTCCACACAGAAATGACCCAGACCGCCCCGCCTGGGGATTGAACATAGGACCTTCTTGCTGTGAGGCGACAGTGCTAGTCACGAGTCACCGTGCCGCCCTTCTATAAATCTACAAAAATAAATCATGAGAGTCTTTTGAACTTATCAGTGGAACAAATTAAGTGCTATTAAATAATATGACATCACAAAAGCTGAGATAAAAGATCATTAGACCAAAGGGAAATGGCTGTGAGAAGATTTAACTTAAACATTCTTATAGACGCCATTTAGAGAGTTGGTCTGAAGTTCCAAACTTATGGTGCAGCAACAAACCTAAAATCATTTATACAAATCATCATAATACCATAATCTCTTGTTTTACTAATAATTTTATAGGATTTTCGACTTCTTTAGTTAAATTCATGGGAAACAAAGGTATACATTTTGGATAGTGTATTACAATGTCCTTTTCTGTAGCACTAATCATGACAGCTGTGTGTTATAACGTTATTCTAATGATTTTCTTTAAATATAAAATAGTCACAATTGTTTTAAGTTAATGAGTCTGTAACTTTAACTTTACCACCGGCCGAACTACACAAGCCACAACCACACACACACATTTTTTTCTTTTCTGATTAGACACCTAAGACAGGTAATGGCATGATATTGAATATTAAGACCCTCCAGATATGTGCCAGCCCTTTGATCAGCATCATT
This sequence comes from Trichomycterus rosablanca, assembly GCF_030014385.1. Taxonomy (NCBI): domain Eukaryota; kingdom Metazoa; phylum Chordata; class Actinopteri; order Siluriformes; family Trichomycteridae; genus Trichomycterus; species Trichomycterus rosablanca. Next base: position 5,337,365 of record NC_086010.1, on the reverse strand, counting down.
CTGATTGTGATCAAAGGGCTTGTGATCAAAGGGATCGTGGTTGATTGTCTAATTAAAGATTCATTTCTGTGCTTACATTTTAGTTCCACTATGTGAGCTGCAGCCTTGCCTCACACCTCACTAATATCCATCTAATATCCATGATTGTGTATTTAAAGAATAAAGATAGAGGCTCTAAATCAGGAAATTCCACCCACGTCCTCCTTCTGTGGATGTTTTGGCCCAGTTTGAAAAGTACATTATGGTGCTTATCTCCCAGCATATTTGGAGATCAGGATAAGGGGATTTAGGATCTTTTTAGGATCCCCCAACATGTTGATTTTTACTCTTCTCTTTTAAAATGACTAATAAATGATTAATCCCTGAAGATAATGTGATTATATGCTGTTTTAATAGTCCTCTGAAATCTGTGTATTTAGAGTAGAAATAATTCACAACATAACGTTCTTAATCTGAAAGGCTTACAGATAAGAATCCTGTATTAAAATGTAACCTAATATAAATATAGATTTATTGAAATATGTGTTTAAGGTACAGCTGAACTGATAGTTTTAAAGAATTAAAGCATTTAAGACTGAAACACCAGTTATTTGCAGCACTAATATCATTCTTTTTTTTTTTTTATTCTCTAACAAATTAAGATTTAATTTAACTGTTTTATACTATATACTATAGAAATTAATAATACATACATCTGACATATGTAATGTTAGAAGCAACTGGCAGTCTGCTAGCCAATCATGCCTGTGTTTAGAAGCCTGACCAGTTGACAGCATGGCTGGACCCCAGTGGTGGTGGGCTAGTGCAATTTATCCAACCAATTGCCCCGTATGTCATAATGTCTTGTGTAATATATTGGTTAATAGATGCTAGTCAGCACATCAAATTGCTGTAGTTTTAGAAGTAAAAATCTCGTAATGTTACCCCCCCTAGACAGGTACTCCACTTACTTAGAGTGACCCTAGCTGCTACAATCGTATGTGTATGAAGTGTTTTTAATAAGTGCTGTTTCATCTGTTTAATGATGTTAAATAAGAAGAGGTTCTGGCTTCATGTGTCCAAGTTGAAGCATGTGCTAGCCTTTAACCTTCATACTTAAGCCTAGGATATCCAACACGCTTATGGTCAGGTGTCTAAATACTTTTGACCATATAGTGTACATTGTTGTGAATACAGGAGTCCAATAATGGCTGACCGGAAAAGTGTGTGTGTAAAGGAGACTTAGATAAACACACTGGTGACCTCTCTGAGGACTTGCTGTGCAGTTTAGCTGTAGGTACAGCGCCGGATGACAGAGTGTGTCTGCTCGGCTAGACAGTACCATCCATCCTAATGTGTATGTGTGGAGGGGGTACAGTAGCTCTTATTCAGTCATTTATTTAAGCTAGCAGGATAGCTCTTCATGCTCACTAACATGATAAACGTTCCTCTTAACACACTCACTCTGAATGATGCAAAAGTGTGTTTTCGTTTAATGACTTGTTGACCAGTCGCTCTGCAGAATAATGATGAAAGATGTCAGTCTGTCTAAAATCCCAAGTCATGCTGTGGGGACTGATGCACCCCCATACCGTGACAGATGTTGGCTTCTTTGCACCTCTTACTGATTACTGTCTGGATGGTCCTTTCACCTCTGGTGTGGAGAAAGTGACGTCTATCTATCAAGATTCATGGCTGTGGATTTAAAACGGGACATCCAACAAGCTCATGGTCATCTGTCCACGTACCTTTGGTCATACAGTGTATGTGAGATCAATGTGTAGGACTTGTAATCTTCCTGGGTATTGGGGTGCCTTACAGACCCCAGACTTTAATCCCCATGACTGCATCGATCTGAAACACCTGAAAAAGCTTCACTCTCCAAACTCAGATTAGGACGGAGGAAGAGAGTCACTTTTAAGCAGATGACTGGTACTGCCATCTGTCCTGTCTCTGTGGGTGGCATCATAAACTGGCTGTAATGCGATCGTAAACTTTACACGCCAGAGGTCATCGTGGCTTATTGAGGCCCATGAAAATTTACGGTAGATGAACTCATGCAGCTACTGATGCAGCGAAGAAATCAAATCAAATACTGGCTCACCCGCAGGTACGCCAACTTCAATTCACCAAATATCCAGATTAAGTTGTTGCTCTTTAACTATTTTAAATTTTGATTGGTTGGAAAAATATAAAACATGGCTGCCTAATGGAAATAGCAGTTAGTTACCAATCAAATATTCATACATATACAAATCCCATTTTTGGGAAAATTTGGGACATTTTGTAAAATTCAGTAATCTGGGATTATCTGGGATGAATCTGGGATATGTTTATTCTCTTTAGATGACCTCTCTATAGGTATCATTTCAGTCCTGTACTGTTTTATTGGTAAATGGTAACAGATTGGTAAATTGGTACATTTTCTGTATGTAGTTTTTAATACCTGGTTATTCCTAAAATTTTCTCACCTGATTGAACATACAGGGTCTGTTGTGAATGAGAGACATAGAGCATGACCTTAACATCACAATAGTCTTAGTTTCCTCTTGGTCTTGGTATGCTTCTCATGGGAATTTTAAACAATCTGATCAGACATTCGGTTTTCCAGATTTTGTTCGTTAAATACAAAATCCGTTAAATGGAGGTCCGGTAAATCGAGATCTGTTAAATTGAGGTCCATCTGTATTAGCAGTAAAAGGTTTGTTTATAAAGTTAACAGAATTTTATCTGATTGAGTATGGTAAATAAGCCAGTGATTCTTCAGAAGACGTCTGATCACTAATTAAATGAAGGCAAAAGGGAGCAAAAGCAGCAAAAGCATTTTCTGTATATAGTTTTTTAATACCTGGTTATTCCTAAAATTTTCTCACCTGTTTGGACGTACAGGGTCTGTTGTGAATGACAGATAGAGCAGGACCTTAACATCACAATAGTCTTAGTTTCCTCTTGGTAATTAAAAGGAAATGAATTTGAAATCTGCTGTTTTATACATATATTATAGGATATACAGTATATTATTGGCTCTGCAATGTCCAGACGACAGATACTCTAAGAATGTCCAGCGTTCAGGCCTCAGCTTGATTTAAAGCCTTTAAAAATAAGAAAGCCAACAAATCAGCCCATAGTGAGGCGCTCTCAAGGTTTTCGCTCAGACCTATTCAGCTGCAAGTGAGAGACCGAGAGCAGTGAAAAAAATATATGCTCTCTATCCTGTCAGTGGGCTTTTGGCTTATCTTGAGTGACTGTCAGGGCTGGAAATATCAGCCAACAGACAGAAATATATAAAATTAATAAGCTGCTGGGTCTTGTCGGGAGTTATGATGCTTCCATAAATCCTGGTTTGATCAGAGCGGACAAGGCTTAAATCCGCTGCTCCCAAACGCGCAACAGCAAGTGTTTTTGGCCCTGGATTTTTTCTTTTACCCTGTGAGATAAATCTTATTTCGCCAGGTAAGGGCTTCTATCATCCGGCAGCTCTGCTTTCATGACTGACAAATCGGAGAGCTGGAAGCAAGTTGGCAGCCTTTACTGCCTTTAATGGAAGGGCAACGGCTCAACAAGGTGAAACCGGGGCCAAATAAAAAGACAAAAAACATATGTGCTGGAAAAAAGAAAGCAAAAAGAAAATAATGGTGACATCCAGTTGTGTTTTCTGTGTCTATTAAAGGTGAAAAGCTTTTTTTGGTTTGTTTGTTTCTCAGAATGAACGGTCAAGTACAGTGGAACCTCGATTTAACGGACTAAACAAGAGGAGCACTAAACAATTTAGCACTATGTGCTAAATATGCACATATGATCAACAGTAAAATGAACAACATTAATAAAAATGTAAATATGTCATGTAAAACCTGTGAATAAATATAAAAATTGGTGTACTGTACTACTGGTGCTGGTGCACAACTTAAGCATAAAACACAGAGAAAAAGGCGAGAACAAAGCGAGCCTCCCGACAAAATAAAGCCTCTCAATCATGTAAACAGAGAGACATGTGCCGGCTAGTGGACAATTACTGGTCTTGGTTCGCTTCTCACAGGAATTTTAAACAATCAGACCGGACATTCGGTTTTCCAGATTTTGTCTGTTAAATCCAAAATCCATTAAATTAAGGTCAGTTAAATCGAGGTTCCTCTGTATTTTTACTGTCGACTGTATGTGTTTAAAAAGTGAACAGAATTTTATCTGAGCGAGTCAGGATAATTAAGCCAATGATTTTTCAGAAGACGTCTGAACTCTTTGTAAATCTGAATTTCAGTTGATCACCAATTGAATGAAGGCAAAAGGGAACAAAAGCAGCAGGAACAACAGTTACATAGTAAACAATAAGCAGTGAAGATTAAGTCTGGCCTGGCCTACAGTAGAAGTTCCAGTTCATTCCATAAATCTTCACATGGGTTGAGCTCAGGGCTCTTTGCAGGTCACTGGATTTTCTTCTTACTAAGTGTGGCACGGTGGCTCGGTGGGTAGCACTGTCGCCTCATAGCAAGAAGGTCCTGGGTTTGATTCCCAGGTGGAGCGGTCCGGGTCCTTTCTGTGTGGAGTTTGCATGTTCTCCCCTTGTCTGTGTGAGTTTTCTCTCACAGTCCAAAGACGTGCAAGTGTGAGTTGAACTGGAGATACGAAATTGTCCATGACTGTGTTTGACATTAAAGACCTTAACTGTGGGCCTGTTGTAGTCTAGTGGTTAGGGTACTGGTCCAGTAATCAGAAGGTCGCCGGTTCAAGCCTCACCACTGCCAGGTTGCCACTGTTGGGCCCTTGAGCAAGGCCCTTAACCCTCAATTGCTTAGACTGTATACTGTCACAGTGCTGTAAGTTGCTTTGGATAAAAGCGTCTGCTAAATGCTGAAATGTCAATGTTAATTGATGAATCGTGTAATCAAAGTGTGTAAAACATGATGTTAAAAATCCTAATAAACTAAAATCTTCTTACTAAACTTGTAAAATCATGTCATTATGGACACCAGTTTGCACAGGCGCACAGTCATACTGGAACATACTTGTCCTTCGGCAAACTGTTGCCACAAAGCTGGAAACATATGATTTATTTAATAAAATAAATTTTATACACCTGTTAGCAGTGGATGATGCTAAAACATCATAACTTGATCTTAAAATTACCTTTACTCATATAGATTATTATGGCTCATATGATTAGATTTAATTTCTATAATTAATGAAAGCAAAAGCAGTTAAATAATGCAGTTTCCTTTTTGTATAAAGTCTATGTTCAATCGCCGTGGTGTCAGATAAAAAGCTTTTACGAGGGCTTACTCTCTCTGCACAAGTGTGATGTTGCTGTTTTCTATGCATGCACAACAGAAGAAGAAGTCGACACAGGAGAAAAATGACAACAATGTCACAATAAAAATGTTTGCTGGACCACATCAAGGCGACGTAATTACAAATTTAGCTTTTGTGAATAGGCTATGCTTTTTGAGCACAGCTCAAATACTCACTGGGGAAAATAATAGCGCATGCCAACCCGAGCCCGTTCACAATAAAAAGCAAAATAAGAATGTAAAACATTTTCCTCTCGCTCCTGCATGCTTTAAATCTCACTCCAGTTTCACTAATAAAAGGATCACGGCAGATCAGGAGTTTAAAACTGTAAAGCAGCGAGTGATGAAGTGCACAACACTTTAATTACAGCTCTGAGGACGTGAAGCTGGCGCAGAAGGCCGACCGAACTCTTCTACAGAAGCACCTTCTAGGATGTAATTGAATTAGGGGCTGGGAGCTCGGAGCGCTGGATTCAGTGGTGCGCCCAGGTTGGACCCGCTGTGTGTTATATTTGCTGATGGATTTCTTATAGCTTGTCTATTTTAGCAGCTCGCGAGGCTCTGGCGTGTGTTCGCCTATGGCTGTTCCACCATGAATTATTCAAAGAGGAACCGGCTTCACAAAGTGGTCACGAAGGAGGACAATTCTGCTCTCTGGGAAACAGATTAACCACAATTTTCTGCTAGCAGAGGCTGCAAAGTGGAAGCGGACATTGGCATTGGAAGAGTTTTAATGTACAGTTGAGTTGCTTTCTTTAAAATAAAAACTTTTTCTACTCCGTTTGGGGTTAGACGTTTACATACACTTGGAAGTTTATTTCATGCCAGATGTCAGACCTTTAAAACATCAAATATTTATATAGGCACTACCAAATATCATGAAACCCAATGGGTGACATAGATTTGGCATGTAGAAAGTTTCTTAATTTAATTTATCTTTGCTCCGTGGCCTCTTCACACCTTGTTAGTATTAAGGATTGACAATATTGAGTGATTTTTCCATGCCCATATAAATAGTGCTAGTTTGACAACACACATTAGACCAATCCACAAGCATTACATTAAAAAGCTCTCACCAGATCCCAGAAAGTCATTACACTCACTCACTTTCCTAACCGCTTATCTATTTAGGGTCACGGGGGGGGGGACCTCCCATTAAAAACACGTCTAACATTATTTGGAAGCTTCTAGACCACAGGGGTCACTGTCCACAGTTGGGTGAGCTTTACGTATCCATGGGCTTAAAAGCAGTGTAGGAAGCCTGTACAGAAGAGTTGAGACCCAACCTTCAACCTAGACAGTATCAAGGTGTGTTGACCTGAGCTTGCTGACCCACCCCCAGCTGAACATGATATGAAGATATGAAGGAGTGTTGGGTCTGTGCCCAAACTGGGTGTACTAGGTGTACCCTTAATGTGTGTGTGTATGTGAGCCATCATATTGTGTCAAGCAATGCCTACTGGTTATGTAGAAAAGGTTTAAAGCCACTCCTGCATTCCAACAACACACACACACACTTTGATAACAACGACAGGCTGAAGTAGGGTGGATGATGCCGAGTTTGGCTATAACAGGCCTGACCTCATTTGAAAGTGTTTAATAAATGATTCTCTGTATTCAGACGACGATTTAATTAAGCTCGATATCAGATTATAGTAAATGATTTGAATATAAAAGATTGCACATTATAATGAAAGCAAGGATAACTGTGAGATTTCTCTCAGCTTTACAAGCTTGACCTATTTTTTTAATCTTATCTCAATTGTAGGTCCTAAAGTGGACAAAGCTTTGAGAGGATTTATTTATTAAGTCCTGATAAAGTCGTGAAAAATTGATATTATTTTTTCGGGTGGAACCAGTGGACATGGCCAAGTAATGCATGATCTGATGATCTGCAGGATATTTCTTATCCACAGTGTTACGTGCGTCATTAAATCAATAATTACTGACAAAATAAATATCATTTATTATAATTTAGAGTAGGACTCTGTTATAAACAATACATGTGATGGACTGAACCCTGTCCTTGCACATAGTGTTTCCTGTCATTACAATGACTGTCTGAATTCTTAGATGCCCTAAAATGCTCCTACTAAAGGTGCCTTAATTCTAAGCTATAAACTGACTAAATAACGAGGGAACATCTGATGCTTCTTTAGTGGTAAAGGCAATCCCAGCATTCACAAAAAATGACAAATATGCTGGATGAATGCAGAGTTCTTTTCAAATGTAAATAAATTATCATTGATTTTAAATTTGTATAAAGGTGCACAAGTCAGGGACAGTTTAAGCGTTTTTGGTACACGGAGGGAGACGTCGCTGGCATGCTAGCGGGTTGTGCTGCCTCAGCCCATTGGTTTGAATGGCCTGAGGCTAACTGTGTTAGCTTAGTAAGCTAAAACTATGGTGACGTAAAAATAGTGTGTCTGAATAATCTGCCTTATAAGTCGATGTCTTATTAGAATCTTATCTACTGAGGCAGCTGATCAGGTAGGCAACAAGGCAGCTCACTAGGTTTTCAGACAGACCCAATATGTCTGTATGTGTCTGTCCTGTCACTGGCATTAAACAGGCATTATTATGGTCCTGTCTCACCTGATTAAGGCTTAAGCCCACATGCCCAACGCTTGATGATATTTACCCTTCATTTCCAGTGGGGCGATCTCTTTTAATTAGCCAACATTAGCCATTAATGCTGTATTTACACACAGCTGTCAGGGGACACGACTACCCCTCAACCTCATCTTTTCTTTGTAATGTTTTTAAAAAGAGGACCTGCTTCGTCTTTGAGTGCGTCTAAGAGGTGGAACAGATCTCCTAACCCTGCACGACGCGAGTTCGCCTCCGAACTGAGCGTCTGAAGCGCTGTCATCATGCTCGGAGTATTTTCGCTCACCGCACTGTAACGTGGAATCCACTGGGGACGCCTTTAATTGAGTTTTACACGAACCAGTTGGGAGTAGCGCCGGAAGCTAGGTGATGTCGAGGATTTTAATCTCTCCTGCACAACAGAGAGGCTTGTTGACGAAGTGGTTCTTTTTCTTTCGTGCGGGGAGGGGGAGAGAGGAAAGAGAAGAGAGAGAGAGGGGGGAAGACGAAGAAGCGATACATCCATGGATAAAACCAATTGGCAGCCCTCAAAGGGAGCCGGGGTGATAAGGCAAATCCTGCACTTGTAGGGAAATAAAAGAATCGTACTGTTCATTAAAGGAGAAACAAAACAGGAGATTGAGGAGGCAAGCGGGCCGCCTGGCGGACGACAGAGACCGAGGGACGCGTTCTATCCCAGCAAAATAATCAAGGATGTATGAAAAGAATTAATAAGATAATAAATGACAAATAGGATTTTTTTTCACGATGACGCACAATTATCTTACAGGAGGGAATAGCATTCGTTTCCATGCTTCTAATTATGAGAGATAAACTCGTTCTGGAGCTCGCATTGATCTGTGTGCACACACTCCTCCACAATTATTGAATTACAAATAATTTTCAAGTTTAAGCTAATATGCCAAATGACCAAAAGTATGTGGACAACTGACTGTGAGCTTACTGGGCATTCCTTTTAAAGATCACGAGTATTAATACTGACATGGCCACTGTCTCTCTTTTGGGAGGGTTTCCCCTTAAGATTTTCGAGTGTCCTAATGGAAATTAGAGCACATTTAGTCTAATGAGTATTTGTAACTACAGGCATTGATTTTGGACTAGAAGGTCTGACTTACAAATGAAATGTCAATTCATCCCAAAAATGTTGAGTAGCCATTGATGCAGTGCTGCTTTCACATTATCACCACATGAAAATCTTCTTCCTTTTAAAGCTTCTTTGAGCGTCAAAAAAGGTGAAAATTAGAAATCCATCTATACACATTGACTCACATACACTAGCACCATCAATTAAATATATACAAGTTATTATTTACATACTTTTAATGTACAGATGTCCAAAGATTACGGTATGCTGTACTGTAAGTCTGTGATGAGGAAAGGGAATGTGGAATATAAATGTCATAGCGTTATAAATGTTTTTTTCCTGTGTGTATGTAAACTTTTGACCTCAGGTTACGTGTGAGGGTGTTGGAATGTGTTTGGGTGGTTTCCTTTTAGCCAGAAGACTGAACTCGATCATCTGAGCTCTTCCTTGCTAACAAAGTTCTAAATCTCTGAGGCTCCCAGTGACAGCACAAGAAAACCCTGATGAAAAGGCCACTCAGGGGAACAAAGCAAAGCCAAAACAAAGAAAAGAAAAGCGAAAAACAAGAAGTACAGGGAGGAGTAAAGGGGGACTGGGTAGTGGAACGGTGCAGGTGCTTGTACGATCTTAGCCATAAGACATTCCGGCGCTGTTTTCTGTGAAAATAAAGCCATTCATCAACGCATCAATAAAAATATGGAGCTGAGATTATTATAGTGTTTGAATAGTGTCCGGCCCTGCTCGTAAATAACGGCCCGGCCGCCTCCGCTTCTATTAATTAAAATTTGAATGCAGATAATGCTTGTGCTCTTTTATTGCCGGGAGCTGAATCAATTTTAAAGTCATATTCAGACCCCGAGCAAGGTCAAACAAAGATGTTGGGACGCTTGTAAAACAATATTTTTGTGATCAGCAGTCACGGGCCAGTGTTGAGTAAATTAGAGAGAGAAATAAAGAGTATTATTAGCTATTAGGGTGTGTATAGGTGAAACTGTCAGCTTTTACTTTTATCCTTTGGCTGTAATTTTGAACAAGCATGTATCATGGTTGCTGAGATGTGAGATATCCGTGAAGGTCACGTCAGCTTAAAGTAGAGAAAATCTGATTGCATAATTAGTTCAGCATTAAGGTGGAAAAAACCCAGACGTCTGATATTTCTAAAAGAAAAAAACATGATGTTTTATCTGTTTTACTTTTTCAACTCTACAATGCATCAATGTACATCTACATTTTACATTTACATTTTCAGCATTTAGCAGACGCTTTTATCCAAAGCGACTTACACAGTGAGCTGAACACGATGAGCAATTGAGGGTTAAGGGCCTTGCTCAGGGACCCAACAGTGGCAACTTGGTGGTGGCGGGGCTTGAACCGGCAACCTTCTGTTTACTAGTCCGGTATCTTAACCACTGAGCTATCACTACATCTAATAACGTCAGATATTTAAATTATGGTGAAATGACCATTTTTCTTGGAGTAGCATATTAGCAGTTGGTTAGCTGTCCTGCTAGATGCCAACCATAGACCCCGGTTACACTGGAACCCTGCTACTGGTATTGCTTTGTAAAGCCACATGGTCAGGCTGACTCTGGGAGATTTTACCCAGTAATGATCCACCACTGTGGCTCAAATTGTGATTTAGCACTCTGGCTATATTCAGTAGGGACAGTGGTAGCATAGTGGTTGGAGCTTTCAACTGAAAGTTTGAGAGTTTAAATCCCAGCTCTGCCATGAAGCCACTGTTGGGCCCTTAAGCCTCTCTGCTCCAGGGGAGTCGTACAATGGCTGACCCTGCACTCCTAACCCCAAACAAGCTGGGATATGCGAAGAAAGAATATCGTTGTACTGTACACCTGTATGTATATATGACAAGTAAAGGCACAATTTAATATGACACAATTTAATCAGTAAAAATTAATTTAGAAAACAAAATCGGGTCCTATTTAAAAGAAGAAAAAAAACACAGACGTCTTTAAAGACCTTTAAAGATTGTTAGTGTCTAAGTTACTGTTAGTAGTGGGTTTGTTAGCAAGCTGAGCTAAGCCATTCCTGTAAATAAATAAAACAATTTAAAAATAACACAATAAAAGATACATATTCAAATCCATTTAATTCAGTCTCACAAAAAGGCTTGATTTAGCTTGTTGCTAAATCTTTAGTAAATAATTTGTTGTCTGTTGGGATCATATTGTATCATGTCAGTCAGTTCACTGCTAATAAATACTTCTATTATTTGTAACTGTGTATTATCATAAAGCACCATAGAATTGTGCTATTTGATGCAGACACCGGTTTACTACTCAGATTTAAGTTAATTTGTCCTCTTCTCTCCAGCAGATTGCAGACTAGAATGCCTTTGTCATATATATAGCGGAGCTGGGATTCAAACTCTCAACCTTTCGATTGATAGTCTAAAGCTCTGTATTTATTCTGTATTTGTTATTACATTGGAAGCTCATGAAATCATAACAGCAAAATCATACCACAGTAAATCCCTCTTAAATGGATGCAAAAGCAGGTCTGGCTGAGGCTTTTTTAGTTGCCGTCCATGACCGTAACAGCCTCGCCACTGAGAGGCGCACTTCTCAATCTCAGGCCAACATGGACAAGATCCTCTGTGGTGACTGACCCCTATATACAGTAGCAGCCAGTAAAAAAAATCTAATCTTTTAGTCTTCTAATCTTTTCTAATATTTTTACTTCTAAGATTCTAATCTTCTCAGGCTGAATTGAGGTGTAAAATATATACAAGTACAGACTGGATCTTTTTTAGTTCGCAGTAGTTCCTGAACCCTCCAAATAGCTCAGTGTTGAATTGTGAAGCTGCACATGTGCTGTGCTGCATTCCTCCATTTTTCCTCCGTCTCTCTTATTTTGAATAAAGCTGTCAGATGAGACAACAATAGAGCTATTTCACTTCTCTGCAGTAGCTGCAGTAGCTTTGTACTTCCCTCAGTACTTTGGAGAGTGGATTTAACGTGGCTTTGCCTGGTTCAGGCGACAAAGTCCCCAAATCTCCCCCAAATCTACTTTGCTTATTTTCATTTCTCAGACGCTAGTGTTGGGTAGTTTGTTTTTCCTGCCTCTGAATGATTAGATTTATTTTTTTATCCTAGTTTTTGTTGTTGTGTTGAGAGTCTTGTTTGCCTATTTTGCCTCCATGATTAAGCCTTTAATCTAAACACAAACACTGAAATCGTAATGAGCACAATTAGCTCTGAATATAACCCTGTTTTCTGCTAACATGATACCAAGCTAAGCCACCAGACTTACTGTGTTACTAACAGGACAAAATAAAGGAAAAATCACTCACTCACTTTTTAAGACGCTTGTCCTAATCAGGGTCACGGGGGGGGGGGAGCCTATCCCAGCTCTCAATGGGTGCAAGGCACACAGTAACACCCTGGACAGGGCGGCAGTCCATCTCAGGGCAAAGTAAAAATCAACATGCAGTAAAATTAAGCTAACGCATACATGTAGAGGACACGAATGTACATTATATGTTGTGTTTTCATGACTACAGTTGCTCTGCCAGTTGTAGCCTAGTGGTTAAGGTACTGAACTAGTAATCAAAAAGTTGCTGGTTCAAGCCCCACCACTGCCAGGTTGCCACTGTTGGGCCCTTGAGCAAAGCCCTTAACCTTCAATTGCTTAGACAATATACTGTCACAGTATTGTAGGTCGCTTTGGTTAAAAAAGCGTCTGCTTAATGCCAAAAATGTAAATGTAATTATATAGCCAAAGCTTGGTGTTTCAGCCATACCCATGGCATGGTGGGTATATAAGGTGTGTGATAGGCTCTATGCACATATATCTCATGTTGCTGTAATCCCCTTTAATTCCCCAGACTTGAACTCAATTAAACATCTGTGAGACCACCTTGATCATCATGTTGGCTCTATGGATCCTCCCCCACACACCCGCAAGCAGCTGTGGGATGCACTGTAGTCAGCATGGCTCTAGATATCTGTGACAACCTACCAGGACCTTACTGAGTCTCTCCCAGCCCGTCTAGCTGCTGTATGTGCTTCACACAGTGGATACTCTGGATATTAGCTGATGGTCATAATAATGTGACTGTATTATCATGAGGTGACTGTTCTGTTCAAAGAAACCACTGTTCCATGTTCAAATAATACAGCCGAATTTGGTTTAGTTAGGAATGGCAACATAGTGATCAGTCAGAATATTCTTTCCTCAAAGAGGGCACGTGAAACCAAACCATGCTAGTAAAATCCCCACAAGCTACAGGTCAATCATTTAGGCCTGGACCTTTCTCTTGGTGCACTTGGCCACTTGTTGAGAATGTGAAAATGAAACACTGCCAAAACACCAGCCAGTTAAGCAGTCATTGGGAAAGAAGCTCCTGCCATATGTGCATTAGTAATAAACCCTTGATCAGTGTCTCATCTTTTCTTAATGCCTTTTTTTCATCTAAAATTGGGGTCAGCTGGATTTGTTTACCATGTTTGATTTTTTCACAGTCCATGATGGGAAGTCAGTTGCTTAATGTAATCATGGATTTCATCTGGATGCGTCTGCTCACGTTAGGTTTCTTTACTCATTAAAATTTCTGTCTTTTATTTGATATTCTGTCACTATACTCTATATTAAGCTTCATGATTAAAGCAGACATGGCTCTTTCTTCCTTGAACGTTTAGCTGCCCCTTTAGTCCCTGAATGTGCACATCTGTTGCTAAATTACATGTTTTTTAGTCCTTGTTGAACCCCGTAGCTCTGTAGCTTCTGCAGTTAAATCTTGATGAAGGTTTCTATGATACTGTAAATGATGCCAGGGTTTCAGAGGATTAATGGTTGGCGCAGATGCAGCTTTCTTTGCTAAAGCACCAGCCTGAACGGAGCTGCTTCAGTGTCTGTACAGCTTAGCCCACAATATGCACGAGGCAGATTTAACAACAGCTAATCCATATTTTTACCAGCCCGGTTATTAAACCATTGAAGCAAAAGCTCAGAATTTTTTTTTATTATTATTATTTCAGAATTTCTGACAAAGGCCAAAGCATGACAGAAAGCGACCCTTTTTTCCTCCCGATTACCCAGAATCCTCTATTAAAAGTGCCTCGAGCTTGCTCCTTGCTGCTCTTAAATGACCTGAACTTTGCAGGAACGGTGCAGGATGTCAGACTCACCTGTCTGAAAAGTTTGCAGCACCTGTCAGCTGTCAAGTGGTCGGGGATTTCTGCTCGGGTCTTACTCCGCTCTTTCATATCATGGCTCATTAAAGCGCAGCCTGGGCGATGGGCGTATTTACATAAGGGCTAGCAGGAGCTTTTAATTTGCGCTGGTACTGAGCGTGACCGGAACTGAGGAGCACGCTGCCACAAAATGACTTTTTCTCACACGACACACACACACACAGCTCTGCTCGGCTTCGCTCGGAAAACACCGAGCTGGGTCTAATTGCCTGAGCCGGGGCACAAAAGATGGAGACGGTGAACCTTTCTGCGGGACCTCAGAGGCCAGGACTGCTTCGTTTGCCTGGTTTCTGATTGATCCTTTTCATACTGAGGGGATTTTATTTTATGGCATGTGATTTTGTCATTAACACTTAAAAATTCCTGGAATTCTTCATTTTTAACCATCTGACAGTGAATCAGGAACCTTCTCTGTGTACTTTGTCCTACTGTTTGAAGTTTATGTCTGAAGCCTGACATTTGAACTTTATAGCAGATTGTCTTTATAATGACGTGCAGTTGTACAGGGGCATACGTGTCAGGACCAGTCAACTCAAGAACAGTTTGTTTCTCACCTCAGTCACTTTACTGAACACCACACTACACCATTAACACCACTAACACCCTAGACTACACACTGGACCTATTATTTATTATTAATCATTCACACCTGCACTGTCATACATATCTGCACACACACGTATAGTCATTATATAGTTATTGTTGTATAGTTATTAATTTTACACGTTTATTATTATTATTGTCACTATTATGTACTGTATATAGTACTATGTACACTGATCAGTCATAACAATAAAACAACCTCCTTGTTTCTACACAAACTGTCCATTTTATCAGCTCCACTTACCATATAGAAGCACTTTGTAGTTCTGCATTTACTGACTGTAGTTCATCTGTTTCTCTACATACTTTTTTTTAGCCTGCTTTCACCCTGTTCTTCAGTGGTCAGGACCACCACAGAGCAGGTATTATTTAGGTGGTGGATAATTCTCAGCACCGCAGTGACACTGACATGGTGGTGGTGTGTTAGTGTGTGTTGTGCTGGTATGAGTGGATCAGACACAGCAGCGCTGCTGAAGTTTTTAAACACTGTGTCCACTCACTGTCCACTCTATTAGACACTCCTACCTAGTTGGTCCCACTTGTAGATGTAAAGTCAGAGACGATCGCTCATCTATTGCTGCTGTTTGAGTTGGTCATCTTCTAGACCTTCATCAGTGGTCACAGGACGCTGCCCATTGGACGCTGTTGGCTGGATATTTTTGGTTGGTGGACTATTCTCAGTCCAGCAGTGACAGTGAGGTGTTTAAAAACTCCCATCAGCGCTGCTGTGTCTGATCCACTCATACCAGCACAACACACAACACACCACCACCACCATGTCAGTGTCACTGCAGTGCTGAGAATGATCCACCACCTAAATAATACCTGCTCTGTGGTGGTCCTGTGAGAGTCCTGACCATTGAAGAACAGGGTGAAGGCAGGTTAAAAAAGTAAGTAGAGAAACAGATGGACTACAGTCAGTAATTGTAGAACTACAAAGTGCTTCTATATGGTAAGTGGAGATTTCCAGTGTTTTTACTAAACAAAAAAGATTGGGACATAGGCGTGTTTAGCAGTGTGTTCCATCATCTTTCCAATTAATGAGATTTTTAGTGGACTTGGGACTGAAACGTACAGCTAAAAGTCATGGCTACTTCCTGTCGAAGTACGTCCACACTCCAAACAGCACATTTCTGGGTTTTTTCATGACTTTGAGGTGATATTTAGATTTATAACCAGATGTAAACTTCAGCGTGGATATTTGATTTGCTTCTCGTCACATTTTCAGTCGTTTTCTCTTCCTACCTCAGACCAGCACAAATTAGTCCCAGCTATCAGTTCAAACCTAAAAAAAAACCTCCCAAAATCACTGCCGACGTACCACACAGATGCACCCACGCAGTGCCATCAATCTCCAGCGACGTGCTTGGCCCACAGCTCGGCTCCGCTTGTACTACGTGCCGTAGCGCTGCTCCATCAGATCCCAAGTCTTTCGGGTGGACGGAAAGCAGCGAAGATTTTTTGGAAAGCATATTGTCTCGTCCCACCATCTGTGCGTGAGGAGGAGATAGCTCGAGAGGCGCCCGTTTCCCGTCTGCCATGCTTTTCAGGCTCCAGATCTGGACCGAAGTGCCGTGAAGTGAACCTGAGACTAGACTGCCCACCAGAGCTTAGCACCGATCCACACATCCACCGAATTCTACCATCACTGCCACAGAACGCAGCCATGTGGGCTCTTCACAAATCAGCCTGGAAATGAGGGGAGGGTGTGAGGCTTCGCCTTATGTTCAGAGAACCACGTTCAGGGTGTTTTTTTCATCCTGCTGCAGAACAGTTTGGTGTTGTAGGGACTGAAAAAGTTGCAGTTTAAAAAGTTGGAATGTGTTGGGTCGTTTGTTTGGCATTTTGCATTCGAATCCTTATGTCTCCTTATTTTGTTTGTTTGTTTATTAGGATTTTAACGTCATGTTTTACATTTTTGGTTACATTCATGACAGGAACGGTAGTTACTCATTACACAAGGTTCATCAGTTCACAAGGTTATATCGAACACAGTCATGGACAATTTAGTATCTTCAATTCACCTCACTTGCATGTCTTTAAACTGTGGGAGGAAACCGGAGCTCCCGGAGGAAACCCACGCAGACACGGGGAGAACATGCAAACTCCACACAGAAAGGACCCGGACCTCTCCACCTGGGGATCGAACCTAGAACCTTCTTGCTGTGAGGCGACAGTGCTACCCACTGAGCCACCATGCTGCCCCTCTTCTTGTTTTAAGTCTCCCATGAGCTATAAGTATGTGGACACCTGACCATCAGCTTGTTGGACATAACACTTCGAAGCCATGTCCATTAATATGATCTTGCCCCTCTTTACTTTTTATTTTGGCTGTAACAGTCTCCACTCTTCTGATGAGCCCTTTCAGACCATTTCAAAGTGTAGCTGTGAGAATTTGTGCTTATTTGGTTAAAAAAGCATTTGTGAGGTCATGCACTGATATGGAACAAGAAGGTCTGGCCTGCAATCGACAAGTATTACAACGGTGACAAGTTTTAAATGCGAATTATTATTTGTAAGGCTCTACCTAATTCGCGGGCGTGGAAATCGCGTCACGGACCGTGAAATGAGCCTTTTCTGTGTAATTTCAACAATTTGCTGGTTTGTGTTTAGCGATTTACCATTTTTCATTCATGTAAGTCAAGTCAAGTCAACTTTATTTATATAGCGCTTTTTACAATATACATTGTCTCAAAGCAACTTTACAAAATCCAGGACCAACAGATACAAAAACCCCTGTTGAGCAAGCCGAGGGCGACTGTGGCAAGGAAAAACTCCCTGAAAATTACAGGAAGAAAGAAGCGTCCAAGTGCCCCACGTTTACTGGTTCATTTGCACTATGAGGCAATACTAGCAATCCTACAGCAATTCAGTTAGCAATCGTTTAGTCAAAATGTTCGAGATGTCGAAGTGTAAAGCAGCTAAAACACATTTACATTTTCGGCATTCAGCAGACGCTTTTATCCAACTTGCAGTTGTGACGGTATACTGTCCAAGCAATTGAAAGTTAAGGGCCCAACAGCTGCAACCTGGCAGTGGTGGGTCTTGAACCGGCAACTCTCTGATTACTGGACCAGTACCTTAACCACTAGGCTACAGCTGCCCTACACTGAGGTAACTAAGGTAACTGAACTGCTCCAGTATATAGGCATCAGCACAGCGGGTTTGGTCTGCATACCACACTTGGCACAGTTTTATGCTTGATGCCCTTCCTGTTGCAACCCCTCTATTTTTATCCAGCCTTCCAATTGCTGGGCTGTTTCAGCCAGCCTATACCCCCCCCAGACATTAGCTAATATTGTCCATGCAGACACCCAACTGGTTGATAGCACCACTGAGTTTCGAACTCTGTATGCCCAGATCGCACCAGTGGTGGTCTTGCATAAATCACCACTGTGCCACCGACACACCCAAAAATCTGTACTAACGACACTTCAGGACACTTCACTATCAGCTTGGCACCGAAGTATCTATGATTTGACGTCTCTGCTCATGACTTTAACCTTTTGAACAGCAAACATTTCACATACTTGCATTTCCTTACACTTCGAGTTCCATTAACGTGCACCAGTTGTTACGTCACATTGTAGGAAGTTTTGTTTGTGTGTTTGTGACATGACAGTCGTACTGTTTTAAATCCTGTCATATACGTTACTAACCTCTCTGATTATAGTGATCAAATTTTGTATATTTCGATGTCCTAATTAGAGGAAGTGTGTCGTCTCTGTCCCATGCTGTGTGTGTAGGCGTTAGTAGAGAAGAACCGTGTGTGTGTGTGTGTGTGTGTGTGTGTGTTAGTTAGCAATGTCCTCTGTGTGTCTAGGCCGATAGCTGGTTCAGCTGCTCCTTGGCTGGGCTGCTAATACAGAGCAGATTGGTGCAGATCTGCAGCCCTTGTTGTTTGATCTTTCCTCCTCGCCCGACGCTCGCTGGCACCCTCCACCCCTGCCTCTCCGCATGGCGCTGGCAGAACTGGCCTGGCCTCAACCCGCCTGGCAGCTTTCTTTCTACTTCTACTTCTTTTCTCTCTCTCTCTCTCTTTCTTTTTCTGTCTTCCCTCCCCATCCTCCACGCTATGCCAGACTTGCTCCCTCGCGGATGCTCCTGATCCATTTTGCTCTTAATTTTACAACCGCTAAGCTAGTCCACTCACAGTGAGAGCTGTGGAATAAACACGCAGAAAAATGCACCATATGTTCACAATAACATTCAGGTGCACCAGAAAGTCTTCAAATATTCAAATATCACTTGCAGGCCATATAAAAATTTGAAAAGTGTTACTAGGCTGCATCCCAAATCATTTATTTCCACACTAATTCATGTGTTAATGTTAATATTCTGGACACACTAATGCTGTGAGAAATATTTGGACATATTTTAATATGCAGTTTGGGATGTAGCCCTTAAGATTTCTTCACAGACACAGCACAACCTAAAATATGTTTTAAAAAAATTATAACCTGCACTACATTGTTAAAAGTATATAGACACCCAAGATTGTGGCTCAGATCTGGGTTATTAGTATGTAGTTGGTACCCTGAGTTCTCTGGATTTGGAAACATGGTGTCAGTATGAATTGAGCTACATGAGCGCTAGTAAGGTCGAGCACTAATGTAGGTGATAAGGACCAGCTCGTATTTGGCAAAAGTATCCAGTGCAGCTCTTCTACTTATTCTTTTCTTCTACTCAAGATTTGACCAAGTGTTTTTATGGCTCTTGATTTATGCATGATGTCCTGCTAAAAAGTTCACAGTTTTAAAGGCTGAACTGTTGTTACTCCTTGATTTTTCAGTTTGTAAAAAAAGCAAATTTGACTGAGCAGCTTTTACCAGGACATTTAAGGAACTGGTTTGGTCCGAGATTTCCACCAAGCTTTTCTCTGTGACCCATCCTACTTTTGTATTTGTATATAAAATTTAAAAGCTTTATCTTTGATTTACACACAATTTTTAGCCATGTAATGTATTTTTAGAGCCTTCAACCATGTGTGCACTTTTAAGCTAAACTTAATGTGCATTTTGGTGGCCAACTGTGGTCAAATATTGTCAAAGTAATAATTCATTTTTCTATGTGAATGTATAATAGAATGTATAATACTTTAGAGCAAATGTTAATATTTACTGTAATGATTTTTTAGATAAATGTAATATTGGAAGTGTAAGTAGGAAGTAGAAAATTCTCACATTCCATAGCACACTCTTAGTTCATTTTAAACAGTATACCATATGTCATTAGTTACATTTACATCTACATTTGCAGCATTTCGCTGACTCTTTTATCCAATCGACCTACACTGAGTACAATTCAAACAATTGAGGGTTAAGGGCCTTGCTCAGGGGCCTAACAGTGGCAACTTTGGCGATGGTGGGGCTTGAACCAGCAACCTTATGATTCTTTGTCCAGTACCTTAACCACTGGCCATGTTATTGCTTCCTTCTTTGTATATATTATGTATATTTGGTATAGTTTAAGTAGCGAAGTATAGTTTAATAAATACTGTATATCAATAACTATTGCACATGGTTCACTGTAACAGCATTCAGACCTGCTACACGGTCGATGGCATTGCTACTGCCATCGCTATATTTCCTTGCTACTAATACACAAGACACCTTATATGGAATTCGGGAGCCTTCTACTACTATCTTATATTTCTCATTTGCACATACTGTACGTACATACATATTTTATACATTTGGCATGTTCATATGTACAAATAAAGCAAAATACTTTGTATATATATCTATTCTACTTCCTAAGCACAAACATTGTACTTATACAATGACAATAAAGGTATTTATATTCATATTTGTAAAAAAAAAAAAAAAGTAACTAAGATTAAACTGTAGCAAGTTTTTGATTTGTTAAGCGTCTGCTGTGAAAGATTCAGTCATCCATGAAGCCCAACCTAAACTGATCCTTTATGTTGTAACATCTTCTTAAACTTTGATTAGTTTTATTGTTCAAAAACTATCAATGAAATGCTCGCCCATGACCACTGAGATCTGTGTTTGAATCTAATGGTGCTATTGGTCGACTGGGCATCTACACAGACTAGTGATGTAACGATGCACCACAAGACAGTTAAAAATTGGTGCACATGTGCCACAATTCGAATCGGTTATTTATTTAAGATGAATCGATATTCACTTTAAACAGCAGAGGGCACTGGCGCTATTCACCTCACCTGGTTGACAGCACTTCACAAAGTTGCCAGGTAGAGGATTTTCCAGCCAAATTTATTTATGTGAGGATACTTTCTTTATTTGTATTATTCATTTATTTATATAATGTTGGATTTTATTTCAGTTCTTTTTACACAATAAGCATTGTTTTGCATAGTTTGTACCTACCTCAGAAATAAAAGGGCATTCATTGTTTAGATAAATAAAAGATAAGCACAAATACAGTATTTATTTTTTAAAGAGAAATAATTAAAGGAAACTTTGTGATAATTTGTCTTCAATTTAATTTTGTTTAAAAAAATCAGGAAAAAATCGTATTGTGAACCCAGTATCGTGAATTGCATCGCATTGTGGGTAGAGTGTATCGTTACATCCCTAACACAGACATGATCGGCTTTGTCGGCTACGTAATGAGAAAATGAAAAAAATCTAAACCAATCTGCACATTCTTTCTTCCTGACAGTCTCAGTCTCTGCTATCACTGCTGTATCTCTGTATCTTATTGTCTGATCTTTATTCCAGATCAGTGATCCTGTATGTGCATGATACCGAACTCACACCCATTCATTCTGCAACACACAGATCTCATCAGATAAAACGATACAAAAAAGAACACAAAACACCCTGAGCTAATGACCCGTAACTGTGTCTTTTTTTAAATACTATCACTACTGCAGTGCCATGATTAAAATTGCAAAGTTCATACAGGGAAAATCAGAGGGGTTTAAAGCAGGATATAAAGATAAAAAGAGGATCTCACTGTTTGAGGGATGTAAGTGAGTGAAAAGCAGGGCTGTGATGAGAACTTTGATTGCACATGAGTATCACTGATGAGCCTCTTTGTTTAGCTGTTGTACAGTTAACACTCACTCAGAAAAGGCTGAAGCAGTAACATGATGGTGTGAGCAGGAACTACATTATGGAAATCAGATACAGAGTAAAAGAGACGATGGAGTGCAGAGACTCAAATACGATATGAGAAAAGTCCACAAAATGATCATATTTAGCAATAAATTTCTTTGAGTTTTCTTTTGACCACTCGATACATAAACACATGTGGTGTACACTGATCAGCCATAACATTAAAACCACCTCCTTGTTTCTACACTCACTGTCCATGTTATCAGCTCCACTTACCATATAGAAGCACTTTGTAGTTCTACAATTACTGACTGTAGTCCATCTGTTTCTCTGCATGCTTTGTTAGCCCCCTTTCACGCTGTCCTTCAATGGTCAGGACTCTCCCAGGACCCCCACAGAGCAGGTATTATTTGGGCGCAGGATCATTCTCAGCACTGCAGTGACACTGACATGGTGGTGGTGTGTTAGTGTGTGTTGTGCTCGTGAATGAGTGGATAAAACACAACAATGCTGATGGAGTTTTTAAACACCTCACTGTCACTGCTGGACTGAGAATAGTCCACCAACCAAAAATATCCAGCCAACAGCGCCCCGTGGGGCAGTATCCTGTGACCACTGATGAAGGTCTAGAAGATGACCAACTCAAACAGCAGCAATAGACGAGCGATCATCTCTGACTTTACATCTACAAGGTGGACCAACTAGGTAGGAGTGTCTAATAGAGTGAACAGAGAGTGGACACAATATTTAAAAACTCCAGCAGCACTGCTGTGTCTGATCCACTCATACCAGCACAACACACACTAACACACCACCACCATCTCAGTGTCATTGCAGTGCTGAGAATGATTCACCACCTAAATAATACCTGCTCTGTAGTGGTCCTGTGGGGGTCCTGACCATTGAAGAACAGGGTGAAAGCAAGTTAAAAAACAGATAGAGACACAGATGGACTACAGTCAGTAATTGTAGAACTACAAAGTGCTTCTATATGGTAAGTGGAGCTGATAAAATGGACAGTGAGTGTAGAAACAAGGAGGTGGTTTTAATGTTATTGTTGATCAGTGTATTTTTACCTCCTTTAACTGCTCCTGTATTTAGGGGTCGCCCCATTTTTTTGGCTTAGTTGGTTAAGAGTTCAAATCCCAGTTGTCATGCAGCCATTCTTGGACCCGTCAGCAAGGCCCTTAACCCTCTTAGCTCAAGGAGTGCCGTACAAAGGCTGACCCTGCTTTCTGACCCAAGTTTCCAGACAAGCTATGATACATGGAAACAGAATTTCATTGTACTGTACACGTGTAGATGTATATATGACAAATAAAGGCATTCAATTCTATTCTACAAAATAGAACAGGAACAGAAGTAAAGCTGATCCAGACTGGCACAGAAGCATTTTTACCTATGCATGCATTTGTATCTGCTGCTGAAGTGCCACATTAGTCTTCAGCCTCGTGGGGAACATATGGAAGGCTCCGAGTCACCGCTCAACTTCCCGACCGCATAGCTACGAAGCGCCGCGCTAACCGTGGCCCTGGAGATCTCATTAGGAGCTAGGGGAAGTCGCCGTGGGCTGATCAGGCTCGAGCGAGACCGGATCTGAGCCGCCTGCCAGTTATTAAACCACATTTGCATATAATGTCAGCATTTGGCAGCACGAAGTTCTTTTATAGCTCTGAGAGTTTCCTCTGAGAAAGCAGAGAAGTTAGAGAGAGAGTCAAACAGACAAAACTGAACCCAAAGTCAGAGACGGAAGGATGGAGACGACAGGATCGAGGAGGAAAGTAGCACAGAGGAGACTAATGGGGCCGCGTCTTCGTTCTGCTGTTTCTTTTGGAAAAACAGTGCAGTTTAAGTAAAAGTTGGCTTCTAATTATAAACGCAGTCATAACAGTTGGCAGTTGTAGCCTAATGGATAAGGCACTGGACTAACAATCGAAAGGTCACTGGTTTAAGCACCACCACTGCCAGGTTGACACTGTTGGGCCCTTGAGCAAGGCCCTTAACCTTCAATTGCTTAGACAATATACTTTCACAGTACTATAAGTTGCTTTGGATAAAAGCGTCTGCTAAATGCAGAAAATGTAATGAACAACATTTGCTTGCTGATCATTTTCTATACAAAGCTTCTCACTGACCTGGCTCAGTTCATATGAGGTTTTTCCCACTACATGGCAACACACCATTTTAAAGTGCTTAAAGTTGTTGGTAGCAATTTGATTGGGAGAAAAAATGTGGAAAAATGACCAAAACAAAGGCCGTCCTGAGATTGGAAACCACTCGTCCTAGATCACATGCTCTTCTGTACAGAAAACTCCACTGCATGAGACTAGGTCTGGTCTAGATGCGGGCACAAGTGGTAGAAGAACACAGAGAAAGTAGTGGTCATCCATATGTGCTAAGACTCTCTGTAAAAATCCTCATGCTGACCAAGAAGTGCCGCTGCCCTCAGTTGGCAAAGTGGCTCGGTGGGTAGCATCGTCGCCTCACAGCAAGAAGCTCCTGGGTTCGATTCCCAGGTGGGGCGGTCCGGGTCCTTTCTGTGTGGAGTTTGCATGCAGACAAGCACTTAAATCCTATTGAAAACCTTCCCATGAGGCTGTTATTGCTGCAAAGAGGTGGACAAATCCATATCAATGCCCATGATTTTGGAACAGGGTGTCCTACTGAGTGACGGTCATGTGTCCAGATGTTTTTATCCACGCAGGATTTGCTGGATTTGTTATACATGACGTGTAAGACTTGACTTGGCAGATTTGTAAACGTGTGTCTGGTGTTACTGGAAATGAAAAAGGAGCTGTAGGAAACCAGTTAGAGAGAGTGCAGTGATTCGGGTGATTGAGCGAGTGCAGGTAGGGGTGTAATACAGGGCTCTGATGGACTCACTCAGATAGGAGGCTATGTTCAGAGGGGGATAAGAGGCGATGACATCCGGACTGGGAGGTTAACGTGTCGCGCACCACTATTACCGGATCAATACTTCTGAGTTGTGTAGTTATCTCTGTCCTGATGCTGATGCTGGACTCGTCTGACACCAGGCTCTCAGAGGGACTCACCCCACTCTCTCTCTCTCTTGTTCCTGTCTTGACCTGTGTGTGTAAGTGTGTGGTGCCCTGTGATGGACTGGCACCAGGGCCAGTGTATTTCTGCTCTGGGTCGGCACCAGAAGCCACATTAATAATTCAGTCATTCATTCATCTTTCATCATTCTGATCAGAGTTCAGGGAATCTGGTACTGCCTGAAAACACTGGACACAAGGCAGTGGAGGCATGTCTAATCTGACATTTGTGTGTGTTAACAAAAAGGCCTGAATCTCAGTCAGTGGTCTAATTCATCCCAAAAGTGTTTAATAGGGCTATGGTTAGGGCTGTGTGCAGGCCACTGGAACTCGTCCACACCAAACTGGTCAAACCATGACTGAAGTATTTATTTATTTATTAGGAGTTTAACGTCATGTTTTACAGACTTTGGTTACAGTTATGACAGAACAGGTAGTTACTCGTTACACAAGATTCATCAGTTCACAAGTTTAATGTCAAACACAGTCATGGAAACCGGAGCTCCCGGAGGAAACCCACACAGACATGGGGAGAACATGCAAACTCCACACAGAAAGGACCCAGACCACCCCACCTGGAGATCGAACCCAGGACCTTCTTGCTGTGATGAGACAGTGCTACCCACTGAGCCACCATGCCGCCCCCCATGACAGAGAATAAGTGTCATTAAGAAAATAGCATTTATGCTACGGGCGGACAATGATTGGCTCGTCAAAAGGGTGTGAGTGCCGGAGGGGGACTCCTTATAACTGCTGCAATTACGACCCAGTTATAAACTGTTATAACTGAATAATGTTTTTGTTGACCCTGACCTTTTGCACTCTATTATTACTGCACTTTAGCCTTTTTCTTCCCATTTTTAGCGTGTCCAATTTTTACCCAATTGGTTACGCTTCCTCTCTACTGATGCCAATCTCCGCCCGATTGAGGAGAGCGAACTGACACACACCCCCTCCGACACGTGTGCCGTAGCCGACTGCATCTTTTCACCTGCACGAGGCGACTCTCGGAAAACACTCACAATTTCTCAGATCCTCGAGCTGTAACACAAGTTTAAAAGTAAAACAGAAGGAAAATCCAGATTAACACAGATATATGCGAAGCTTTCAGACTGGATCTCAAGCCAAGCGCTGAACAAAGCGACAGTCGCACACACTGTTTTCAAAACTGTCTGTGGAAATTTGTGCCCAGTCATGGTTCTGCACATGCCACTGAAAAAAAAACATTAAATGCACCAAAAAACGAAATCACCACTTTTTTACTTTGTGTCTCAGATACAGACAACACTCAGGTAAAGTCACGCTTTATGTTTTAAAACTAACCACAGAAACCGTTCAGGTCATGCTCATGCTTTGATTTTATATAATGTGCTTTAACAAAGTTGCGGATGAAAAAAAGTGTGTAAAATACTGGCGTTCCCCAGCGGAGTGTTTGCCTACTTTCAAGTCTTTTATTGAACTTCTGAAGCCGGAGTTAATCCTTTCTTCGCCGTGCAACAAAAAATTGGATTCAACAATTAAAAAAGAGGGAGAGACGAAGAAGTGGGAGGGAAAAAAAACAGGAAGAGAGTAAAAAGAGTATGGAGCAAGCGTGATGGCTCCATATTCATATTCCGATGCGGGCGTTATCACTTAAAAGGCTTTCTAATTACAACAGCAAGACAAAAACTGCTTGGATTCCTTCCAGACGCGCAAAATGATAAAGTAAGCTTTCTCTCCACGCCGGGCGCTTAATCTCACCCGAGCACCTTGGAGCGTCATCTCCCAAACACATGCCAGTGAATGTGGCAATGCCATTTGGAGATGCAGGTGTGACATTTGATAAGAAACTTATGGATTAAATATGTTGGGCTAATGAGGAACCCGGCTAGCCCATCAGGGCAAACTGTTGGCTTGGATTGTGCGGCGGGCGATAACATTCCTCCGCGCAAAACTCCAAATTCATTATTAATAAACAGCCGCAGTCTCTCTCCGTCTCTCTCTCCGTCTCTCTCTCTGTCTCTCTCTCTGTCTCTCTCTCCGTCTCTCCATCTCTCTCTCTCTCTCTCTGTCTCTCTCTCCGTCTCTCTCTCTCTCTCTCTCTCTCAGGCAGAAGACTGAGCAATGTTGCCTCTCATCAGGAGTGAGAGGAGAAACCTGAGGGAGAGAGAAATGTCTTTTAATTTAACTTTTTATGAGAAGTAGAAAGAACTTTGGTTTATATTGTGGCATTCTGTGTGTCGGTGCATTCCTTACCCATACCCAGTGATTCCTAAATATACGGTTGGCCACTCCTCTAGGCAGGACTTGGTACCTTGAAACTCGACTTCAATTGGTTCTGGGAGTGGCGTCCGGTTTAAAAGACGTTGAGTTTCAAGGTATTTTTTCCCATAAGGATGTATGGGAAACCTGTTAATGTGTTCAGTGGTCCAGTGGAACTGTATATATTTTAGGCTAATGTAAAATAATGGGGTTGTTTTTGACACTTACACACTGAAAATAACACAAATATAATATAAAAGACACTGAAATACAATTAAAAACAGTTAAATACAATAAAACCTGCGTTTTAGCTTTACTTCTTTATTGTTTCCTTACGCTTCTTAATCGTGGAGATGCTTGTTCTTAGAACACCATATTTCCTAGTGAGTTCAGTAAAGGCGCATTCACATGAGAAGCATCACAATAGCTTTGGTGCTGCTGTGCCGTTATTTCCTATGGAGTGTGCCGGTGCACAAAGCTTAACGTGACTTATTGTACTAAAACAACAAGAGAGGAATTTCATTAATGAAGAGAACTTATGAGCAGTAATAATTAGGACAAGTTTAGTGTTTTGATGTCGTTCTTTTAGTACATTAAGTCAAATCAAGTGTTTTAGACTCTCGGAAAAGATGATTCTCACAGTTTCTCAGATCCTCGAGCTGTAACACAAGTTTAAAAGTGAATCAGTAAGGAAAACACAGATAAACACAGCTACATGTGGAGCTTTTAGAGTGAATTGGACGATTATTCCACACAAATGCAGATTCGTCTCATATTCGTACTTTGATGATGTCTTACTGCACCGCTTAAGCCGAGCGCTGAACAAAGGAACAGTCACACACACCTGTCAAGTTTAAGGAAAACGTTGAGTTTAAGAGAAACGTCGAGTTTAAGGGTACAAATTTCTAGACAAAGGGCATCAAGTTTCAAAGATTTTGAGTTTAGGGGACGTGGAGTTACAAGGTACCACTGTTTTTAAAACTGTCTGTGGGAATTTGTGCCCAGTCATGGCTCTGTGCCATAGCCTTGATTAAACTGTTACAACAAACTGGTGTCCATATATGTTTGGCTATACATTGTATAAGCTGCAGATTTTTGTTCCTGTAGCAGCATGCCTAACCACCCCTCTTCTTAATTCTTACCCAGTGCTTTTTACCAATCATGCTGCTCGGTGCCCAAGTTACAGATGCTCACAAAAATACCCAGAACCTGCCACACCCACACCAGTGTCATGATTTTGTAAAACTGGGCTCTCAGAAGTTTGTATTCACAGTTTGTGTTGGCCTCTCTGAGCCACCAGTGCAGTGGAGTAGAAGGCCCCAGCACTGACCCCGACCCCAGCTTGACATTTAAAGTGATTTGGTGTAGATTAAAACAGCATTGAAGGCAAAGTCTGTCAAAGAGTCTTTAATGAGGTGTGGGGGGCATCGATCCCCCCACAGAGCTCCTGATGTAGTCAAAGCATTCGGGCACGGGCATCTTTGAGTCAAATGTGTGTGTGTGTGTGTGTGTGTGTGTGTACCTACTGGTCAAAAAGCCTACCTTCTATCATGAGTGTGTGTATGTGTGGTTGGCTTGTGTAAGAAAGACTGGATTCTAGCTGATTCTCTGAAGGGTGGCGGTGTAAATCAGCTTAGCTTAGCCAGGCAGCGGAGTGGCACTGAATGACGGCACTTCATTAGTCGCTTCAGTAACGGCCTGTAAATCTTCCATATTTAAATTCTTCTGTATGTTCTAATAGATCTTGCATTGCAGCAGGGATGTGATCTAAAAAAATCTCTGAATAGATACAGTGGTGTGAGAAAGTAATCACCCCCTTTCTGACTGCCTTTATTTGTTATATATACACATACTCGTGTACAGTAAACAAAATTCTTATTTCGAGTATCCCATCTAGTTTGGAAGCTGGGGTCAGAGCACAGGGTTAGCCATTGTACAGCGCTCCTAGAGCAGACAGGTTTAAGGGCCTTGCTGAACAGTGGCTGGATTTGACCCAACAACCTTACAATTAATAGCCCAAAGCATGCGTCTTTCTAAAATCCCCAAATCCTCTTTCCAAGATCCTCTTTTTGAACCCAATCATGATTTCTTGAATATTGTATTGCATGGAGGAATCTTTACCCATCAAATTCAAAAGTGTTTCTATTTACAAAATACAATCAAGATGGTCAGAGAAACTTAAAAAGTATTTTTTTTTTCTGTTGGGGCCCTTAAATCTCTTAAAAGGTTTTCTTTTTATTGAATTTCACAAAATGTCCCAACTTTTCCTGAAAAAGGCCAATTTGTTAGGCCAATTTGGTAGCCCTGTAGAATAGAAATCTCACTCGTCCCATATATGTGTTACCTACTGATTAAATCTCTATAGGAACACTATGCCACAATCTAAAAAATATCTAATTTATACTAACCAGGGTCCTTACACAGCATCGAAGACCCGTCCCCCTTTTTTTGTGTGGGCTTTTTGCACACAGCAGACTAGTGGCCAGTTTTGTGTGCTGCAGGCACTGACTATCGAGTCTGGTAAGGGGCGCTTAGCCGACCGGTAGCAGAGCTGAGATTCAAATTAGAAGAGTTTAGAATCCCAGCGCTGGTGTGCTAGCAGAATATCCCACCGGTTCTGGACCTGGACAGATATAATTATTAGGGACATTATAAATTCCATTCTCTATGAAAACCTGCTTAAGAAGAATGTAAGGTCATCTGTCCATAAGCTGAGTCCACAACAGAACGGCTGAAAAGAAAATGAAATTCCAAAGCTAAATTCAAACCTTGAACCTAATCGAAATGCTGTGGCAAGACCTGAAACAACCTACTCCTGAAAATCTAACGTGTGTCTGATTTAAAACAGTTCTGCTAAAAAGACATAAGAAAGACTAACATCAAGTGTTTAGTAGCAGTCATTGCTACTACAGCTGAAACAACCATTAGAAAAGGTGCAGCAAATTATCTTTACACCAGTGTAACAGTAAACAAGTGAAATTGAATTTCAAATAAGAAATAAAAACTGTAACTCTTATCAACCATAAAAATAAGCTTTCACACAGCAGCAATGAAAACTCCACAGGCTGGGATCAGTGCATATATTAGCCGGAATATGAAAACACGGGTCATTGTAATTCCTCTTTGTTTTAACATGTGCAAATAAAGGTTGTGGGTATTGTGATGAAGCTGAAGTGAAGCTTTATGATGCTAATGAAGCGGTGCGGCGTGTGCAATCACACCAGAAACATGTGATAACAGAAGCCTGACAGTGGACCTCGACCAGGGCAGCGGTCAATTACTAAGACAATAGAAATGATTTGATAAATAATTCATTCAGACCGAATATCAAACCACGTTGACGTCCACTAATACACTAGGGAACCAAAAGTATGTAGACACCTCTTTGTTGGCTCCTACTCTCACTGCTAACATAGGAAGAGCACTAGGGCCACAGTGGGGTCCAGGTTTGTTTATATAGTATCACTAGGGCCACAGTGGGGTCCAGGTTTGTTTATATAGTATCACTAGGGCCACAGTGGGGTCCAGGTTTGTTTATATAGTATCACTAGGGCCACAGTGGGGTCCAGTTTTCTTTATACAGTAGCACTAGGGTCACAGCAAAGCCCAGGTTTGTTTATATAGTAGCTCTGGGGCCACAGTGGGGTCCAGTTTTGTTTATATAGTAGCTCTGGGGATACAGTGGGGTCCAGGTTTGTTTATATAGTAGCACTAGGGTCACAGCAAAGCCCAGGTTTTTTTATACAGTAGCACTGTGGCCACAGTGGGGTCCAGGTTTGTTTATACAGTAGCACTGTGGCCACAGTGGGGTCCAGGTTTGTTTATACAGTAGCACTGTGGCCACAGTGGGGTCCAGATTTGTTTATACAGTAGCACTGTGGCCACAGTGGGGTCCAGGTTTGTTTATATAGTAGCACTGTGGCCACAGTGGGGTCCAGGTTTGTTTATACAGTAGCACTGTGGCCACAGTGGGGTCCAGGTTTGTTTATATAGTAGCACTCGGGTCATAGTGGGGCCCAGATTGGTTCATACTGTGGCTCTGGGGCCACAGTGGGGTCCAGATTGGTATATACTGTGGCTTTGGGGCCTCAGGAATCATTTTCCAGTATTTTAGCCCTGGTGAACTGTTCCGGCAGAAATGAATCCATTCCAGCTGTGGAGTTTCATCTCCTCAGGCCCACGCTGCAGCTAATCTCTCCCTGAGAACATTTCCACTCCACTTCCTCCCCACTCCACACGTATTTGCTCTCGGCAGCCGCTTGTGTCCCGTTAAGGTTTAAACAGCAAACAGAGAGCGGGTGGAGATAACCTGCTCCTGGACCCACTCCACTCCCCCGACATTATTTTAGAGGAGCGCGTCTGAGCCACTGCGCCGCGATTATCTGCCGCGATCCCTCGCCGACGCAGCAGTCGTTCATTCATCCTCGCCACACTCGGAGACGCGGATGCTCGGGCAGACTAATGCTGCGTGTGATTGTCAGGGATGAGCAGGGAGTCAGAGGATAGGAGGCCACACCGCAGCGGTGGGAACTCAGAATAAGTAAACGCTTCAAGATTTGGAAGTTTTTTTCAGGTCATTTGCTGCTGTTGTGCTAACCAATAGATGTGAACGTGCAATTAGCAATCATGTGGTAATATTATACAGTCCCAGGTCAACCAGTAACCTCACATGAATTATTATTTGATTCAGACAATTATTTACTCCATATAGACAAAAATATTAATAAATCAAAGCTGCTTAAAGAAATCTCAGTAATTTAAACCTTATTTTTCTACTGTAGTACTTGGTTTTACCATATTTAGGAGCTTTTACAGACTGTATTCCTTTATTTACAAATCTCAATTCATTCTGTACAGCATGATACAGGATTTTTGCAGCATTTGTTTTGCAGTGAGACGTTATAGATCAGGGATTTTCAAGTGACCCACAATTAGTCCATGATTTTTACTGCAACCCAGGCAACACGTTTACATTTTTGGCATTTAGCAGATGCTTTTATTCAAAGTGACTTTTTGTTGAGGGTTAAGGGCCTTGCTCAAGGGCCCAAATGTGGCAAGGACTGTGGTGGGGCTTGAACCAGCAACCTTTGGATTACTAGTCCAGCACCTTAACCGCAAGGCTACAACTGCCCCACATTTACAGCATTTTGCAGACACTTTTATCTAAAGCGACTTATAATTGTGATTGTATACAATGTAAGCAGTAAAGGGTTAAGAGCCTTTGCTAAATACAGTGGCAGATGGAAGATGGGGGGCTTGAACCTGCAGCCTTGTGATCACTAGTTCAGTACCTTAACGACTGATCTACTACTGTCCCAGTAACACTGCAACACAAACAATTCAAACACAAAAGAAAATACACTTCATTTATAAACCTGTGGCAATCTGGTCCCACTTTACAAGACGTAACGTAAAGCCTCCACAAGGGGGTATTTGTGTACAAGTTTGTTTTGTGTTTATGTGCCTGAAACCTTGTTATAGGGAAATCATCCACCATTACATTACAGCTATCCCACGCTTTTTAACATGTTGTTTTACACCACTTTTCTTTTACGAACCATTTTTTCTTTCCTCAATTCTTTTTTCATACTACTGCTGTAGTCTTTTGTATTCTAAGAGGGCCGTAATTAAAACACACTTTACACTATGGCCAAAAGTAAGTAGACACCCCAGATTATTAAATTTAGGTGTTATAGCCACACCCATTACTAACTGGTGTATACAATCATTACATGAAATAAACTATAAAGTCCATTTTCTGTTCTAGCATGATCGTAAAAATAAAAGGCGTCGTCTATAGTGACCTCAGTATATAGATCTGTATACCTCTGATCTCAACCTGATGGATCGTCTTTGGGATGAATTAGAACAGTGACTGGGAGCCATTTATAGAATGAATAGGCAGAATTTTGTAAAGACATATGTAAAGATCCTGTGGCAAGTGTTCTCAGAAGAGTGGAGGCTGTTAATACTTAATACATTTGAACTATAATTTGTTCTCTTGTTTTATTAATCCCCAGATCTTACGTTCTTCTGTTATATTTATATGATTATAAGTATTGTTTGCTACAGTGAAGGTTAATTAACCGAGCACTTCTACCCAAGCTGTCAAACTTGACCTTGTTTTGTTTAATAACCCGAAACCCCTCAGACTTCGCCCCCCTATCATCACCTGAAACTGTGAGGTGCACAATAACCGTCCTCACACAATTGGCTACATCAAATATGATGTATATTAACACCAGTCAACTCAGCACTGTCAGCTTTTTATTATGGTGCACGGCCTCCTCGCCCCTTGTTTTGATACAGCCATAATTTAACGAGCCATCTTAATTGACTTATTTTTTTGCGCGTGCCTCTCGCGGCGGAGCGCAGCGCCGCTTTATTGGGCCACACACAATGTAGCCGCTTCAATTTTACCATTCATAATGAATGCAGGGGCTCCATTCAAATGCAGCCATAAGCACACAGCAGATAAGAATTTAATTAAATGTAGATTAAAACCAAACAGGAAAACACACTCGCTGATAATTTTTTATCACCTCCCCTGGTCATATTCCTCCACACACACACCCACACACACATGCAGTCACATGGTTTTCAGCTTGTTCGTCCTCCAGCACACTTATTTCTGGAGAAATACAAACCAGTGATGTGTTTCTACACCAGTACAATCCCAGTCATGATGTCTGAGTGTCGAATTCACACAGGAACACCTAGAAAACACGTTCACCGAATGGCCAAATCAATGTAGACACATTTTCTTATTACCGACTTCAGGTGTTTTAGTCACACCCAGTACTAACAGGTTTATAAGATTAATCGCACAAAATGTATTAAACACTTCCATTTCTGCACAGTGGAAAAGTTGAGGGAGCTCTGTACAGATCTCAGAAAGAGCATCATAGATTAAGAATGTCAAAAATGCCACTTAAACAACTGTCTGTGTGTACAAATGATATAAAACTGTGTTAGTTTATTCTTTTGGAAATGTCACCTCAAAACCTACAATTTGGTTGTACCAGGGTACAGTTAATAATTACATGATAATAATAATAAAAAATAAAAAATAACAATACCACTACTACTTATAATAATATTAATAATAATAATAATACCACTACTACTTATAATAACATTAATAATAATAATGCCACTACTACTAATAATAATAATAACATGAACAACAATACTACTACTAATAATATTAATAATGATGATAATAATAATAACAATAATAACAATAACTTTTTTAAAATACTACTACTAATAATAATAATTAAAATAATAATAATAATAACAATAACAATAACAATAGCAATAATAATAATAATAATAATAATAATAATTATTATTATTATTATTATGTGAATATATGATTTATTACTTCATTATTAATAACAATTATTAATTAATTACAAACCAAATACCTGATCACAAACCCATGGACTGGGAAGTTGCTGATGAATACAAAAAATAAAATGTATTAAAATATATGTCCACACTTAACTTATATAAACGTATTTTAAATTATAGCAAATGAACCAACAGCTGGAGTAACAAAAGAATCATGAAAAAGTAATTACAAGGTGTGTGTGGTTTTAGTCTTAAGTTCTTTAAAAGAATTTTAGACATGTTATAGTCATTATATTTATTAGTGATTATTTTGTATCTACATACACACTAACAATGAGACCAAGAGACCAGATTCTAGTACAAATGGAAAGTGAAAATGATAAAATTTAATTAGACCTGATATGTGATGAACCTGTCAAAATGATTAATAAAATAATGTATAATTAAAGCTCACAAATCTCTCTTTAAAAAAGAATAAAAAACAAAAAGTTATTTTAGGCATGGGTGGCAAAGTGGTAAATGGTAACCCACTGCTGCTGGGATCCCGGGGTCGAATCCCCAGTAGTGCAATAGGCCAGTCAGGCATTAACATACAGACACGTTAGACTATGTCTGTCTGGAGGTGGCAGCAATTTATCAGGGTGTATTTTTATATTTGTATGCTCAGTGATTTCGGATGGTACTGTACCCGACGTATTCCTAATAAGAAAGAAATGGTGAAAGTTGAAATTAAATGACAGAATAATACACACATTGGTAACTTCACTGGCAGTGTCACTACTGCCACCTCTCTCTCTCTCTCTCTCTCTCTCTCTCTCTCTCTCTCTCTCTCTCTCTCTCTCCGTGGCCTTTCCGTTCCGCTCTATTACCCCTGCATAAGCCTCGTGCGTTTTCCTGCGGGGAAAGGAGCAATTTCCTGTCGCCGCGCGTTTGATCAAGTGCTAAAATCCGCATCATGAACACAGGGACAGATGTCGGCTCCAGATGGCCATGCCGTGCCACCCGGGGGCAGCGAAGGGTCTGTGCCAGGATGGCAGAACGGTGCCGGGTGAGGGCATCGGGCACCCTCCCTCCGCTCCAGCCCAACAAATGCAATTAAGCCCTTTAGCCACTGGTTACCCGCTCGGACTGGAGCTGAGTGGCTGAGGGCATCATCAGTGCTGCTTTGAGCAATATGTGGGATTAGAAATGAGCAGGACATGATGGAACGAGCAGGTTAGGGCTGAAATGGGGTATTTCAGGGTGGGTATCGGGTGTGGGAGTAATGAGAAGTGATAACATGATTCACCATCCAGTCCTTAT
The DNA here is from genome assembly GCF_030014385.1 of Trichomycterus rosablanca. Lineage (NCBI taxonomy): Eukaryota > Metazoa > Chordata > Actinopteri > Siluriformes > Trichomycteridae > Trichomycterus > Trichomycterus rosablanca. The sequence goes on along the minus strand of NC_086010.1, from coordinate 5,301,590 downwards.
CATTTCTGGGATGCCTGAATACCAGATTGTGCCAACATCTGTTGGAGAGAGCGTTTCTGGTCCTTGTGTTTTCAGTCCTTGTGTGCCATCTTCTGTGTCTGCAATGCCAGATCGCACCAGTGCAGGACATCTTTGTCAGCTCTCCTATTCCTATTAGCCCGAGTCGTGGTGATCTGTCATCTTCCAAAACGGTTGACAGATGCATCAATCTGGCGCTTTCTGTCTCCCTCCGATGCCAGAATGCCCAATTGGACCAAAAGAAGTCAGAGCCATTTTTTCCTGGCTGCCCGTTCGCGCAAGGGCGGCGTTCCACGAGCCCATGTGGCCGGAAGAGAGCCATGTTGGAGGAGGGCCGTCAGGCTCACCTGCTCCCTGGAGTGAGGCATGCTGGGTAGGGGGACACGGGCCACCGGGCACAGCTGGGGATCCGGCGCAGATCTCTCAGAGATGCCACGGGCGCACTTGCGTCTCATTAATGCGACTGGTCAAAACGGCCAGTGTGTGCGGAGTATGTGGCTCCCAGCGTGAGCCTCGGTAAACACATGTCGACTAGCCACGACCGGAAAAATAGAAAAAAAATGACACAGGAACGCAGAAGGGGGAAGGCATGTGTGGCACACACTTATCCCAAGGTTATGGTATTATCGTTTGAAGTGTTGGCATTACTGATACTGTGTTTTATTAAAAACATCAAACAATAAAGCTTGAAATGACATTTTTAATAATCAGTACGTACAACATTCAAGTGCTTTACAGCTGAATTATCTGGTAAATAAAAAATGTTATTTTTAATAGTATTTTTAATGTACTGGAAATAAATAACATATCAGTCATACCAAAATTAATCTGATCCTTTTATTTCTTTAGCCAAATCAAAGAGAGGGTTTTTTTTTATTATTTCTGTTTTTACGACTTTGGCCATGGCTTCAATTCATTCTTGTTTTTATTTGTTGTCTTTTATTTACAGCACAGAGCGTGTTCTTTATATTCACTCCAGAAAGCATGTTTTTGTAGAGAACTTGATGTTTTTAATAATTCACGTTGCTCTCCTCACTTCAGCAGTGGCAGCAATTCGAGCGAATATCATTTTCATTCAGCTATGAAAAGAGCTGCTCGCATCTCGGGGGACTTATCACCGAAACAGCATTTAATTACAGCCAATATCTCATTTTTAATATTATGAATCATTTGCATTATCAGATCAGAACTTGAAACGGAACCATTTTCTGCACAGTAATTGTATTCGTGTGTTAAGCGAACGTGTTCGAGAAACGGAAGGAATTATTTTCAATGAGAACTAATGGATCCAAACGTCAGAGAGATGTTTTAGATATTTTGCACTTTTGATTGAAATTTATTTCTATATTTCAATGGTTTTTAATGTCTCTGTGTTTCTGCCTGATCGTTAAATATAAATAAAGAGATTTAAACTTCTAGTGGATCATAATTTCTGGCCATGTGCTCGACCATTCTCACTGTTTATTTGTTGTGTAGGTTTCCAGATGGGTCTGTTTTAAAGCTAATGGGTTTGTTTACACAGCACGTGTTACATGTGCTTTTATACATCGAGTACAAGGTAATAATCATCCCCGGGGGGGGGCGGTCCGGGTCCTTTCTGTGTGGAGTTTGCATGTTCTCCCCGTGTCCGCGTGGGTTTCCTCCGGGTGCTCTGGTTTTCTCCCACAGTCCAAAGACATTCAAGTGAGGTCAATTGGAGACACTAAATTGTCCATGGCTGTGTTTGATATAACCTTGTGAACTGATGAATCTTGTGTAGGAAATAACTACCGTTCCTGTCATGAATGTAACCAAAAGAGTGTAAAACATGACGTTAAAATCCTAATAAACAAACAAACAAGGTAATATTTTATTATATTACCTTGTTTATATTACCCCCCCCCCCCACTTGCCAACCTTAACAACAGACATCAAAACACATCAAATGTATCAAAGCATCAAATTCATCACAACAAAACACAAAACGAATAAAATTAATTAATGAAAATGGTGGCAATCTGGTCCCGCTGTGGTGGCGTTCATGTACAACTTTCTTATTTTTATGTGTTAAAATCGTTTATTTCATTATTATTTGTCTGCAAGACCACTGTTGTACATACTTCTGTATTGCGCTTAAAACCTTTATTTATATGGTCACACAGTCGGCTGTATTCTGTCATAAACACTAATAGGAAATGATGTCCAGGACTACGTAAAATGACATTAATATCTGAATAATGAATAATGAGATGTATTTCACTGTTAGTGTAAATTCAGGTGTTTAAATTGAATAGCAGGATTTGTATAAATCTGATCAGTGATATCATTATAGATGTCTGATTATATTTGCAAAGATAAAACTGAAATCGGTTTCAAACTCTATCAAGATCTTTTTTGTTAAGAAAGGGGGGGTTTGAGGGGTGAATAGTGTCTTTCAACTGATCAATGATGTTTATGGAGACACTATATCAGTGGTGGAAGTCGCAGAGGTGTATTAGTGCAGGAGAAGAGTGCCCCCTTCTGGTCAAACACACAACCAGCAGAAGCCTTCGTTAAGTTTATTTTCACTAATCTTCACCTCTGAGCTCAAATTGATGTCCACGAAGCCATGGTTTCAAATCTGATGTGAAGACTTTGATGGCCTGCACAGAACCCTGAACTAGGGACAGTGGTAGCCTAGTGGTCAGAGCTTGGGCTGTCAAACAGAAGGTTGTGGACTCAAATCCTTTGAGGAAGGGCCCTAATACTCTCTGCTTCAGGGGCACTGTACAATGGCTGACCCTGCGCTCTGACCCCAGCTTCCTAACTAACTGAGAAATGTGGAAGAAGCATTTAATTGTACAGAACACATGCAATGTATTCTGTGATGTATGGCAGGTTTTCAGAGCCAGAGTTAAAGGAACAGAAAAAACATCTCAAGGTCTTTTAAGGAAGTTCTTTATAGATAAAGACGTCAGCATTTTAAATAAGCCTTATATTCACCCGACAAACATAGCCACCTTTATTGTAAGCAATATGAAGTACTAACTGTTTTTAGTAGTCTGATTTAAAGTTGAATTTGTTTTAATATCAAGTCCAAGGCCAACATGCTTTAATAATCCAGGCATTCATTTTAAGAATATCGGGTCCTGGGTTTGATTCCCGGGTAAAGCATTCCGGGTCCTTTCTGTGTGGAGTGGTGGGGATTAAACCAGCAACCTCCTGATCACTGTTGCAGCTTTACTGTTCCCCGGTGCCCAATGCGAGGTTCATAAAGGCAGGTTTAATGTGGGTAAACTTCACTGGCCTGCACAGAACACCTTTGAGATGGATTGGAACATCAACTGCAAGCCAGGGCCTCTCGTTCAACACCAGAACCACAGCTCATGCACAGGTGTCCACATACTTTTGGCTGTATAGTTACTGTACAAATATTTGCATAACCTGCTGAACATTTTAAATCAGTGAAAAAATAATAATAATAAAAATGATAGTCACTGTTTCATCTTGGCGTATGTCGTACCTGCCGGAGCTGGACTCCAGACGTCATATTTGTTTGTTGGGCCGCTTTTACAGCATCTGCTGCAGTCATTTGTCTGCACAGATGGGTGAGACAAAAGCTGATGCGCCTAACTACGTGTTTTACAGCAAACTATTAAAGTCCTGCACTGTTTGTTCACACAAACATTTGAATACCTGTCTCCAGGCCAGTTTAATTATCCTCCCCCTTCTGTCAGTCCCTCTCACCACTTTGTTGTTTAGCAGAACGTGAGAGAGAGAGACAGAGAGAGAGAGAGAGAGAGAGAGAGAGAGAGAGAGAGATTTGTTTCTGTTTTCATTAAGATATGACTGCAGTGCTGGAATGGCACGACTGCATTTCCAGTTCGCACCCTGAGCCTCTTTGCCGTTTCTTACCAGGTCTTATTCCTGCAAAAGTCAAAGCAATTAAAGAAGCGTTTGAAATGGCAGCGGGTTGATACGTGCACTCTTGTGATTGGGTTTGATTCATCGTCGGGGAGCACTTAGATGTGTAATTCCGTAATTTGTATCTTCTCTTCTTTACGTCCACCTCTTTAACTCTGCGTTTAAACCCATTATTAGCTGTTAACCACAAGTACAAGCTGCAAAGCCTCTAATTTGCAGGGAGCTCTTGCACGCTGTAGTGCGGGAATGTCGGGGCGTTTTATATTATCTGGACGTGGTTCAGGACGCCGGGCGTTTTTGATTGTTTAAATGAAGCAGCTGGCTTATTGTCTCCCCTTAATTCCTCTATTGTTTTAGGAATATGTCAGACTTCTTTATTCTTTTATCAGGTGCGCTGCAGGAGGAGGCACACAATAGCCTTCAGACGCCTGTGCTGGCCAACGCACAAAGGCTCTGGGTGAGAAAGAAACACCTCGGGCCGGGCGCAAATTACACTTTTTTTTCCAGTTCAGCTTCTCTTCACCGAGTATGTGAGCTCTCCTGCCTAATGATGTACAGTGCATTACAATAAACATAAACACAACAGCAGTTCATATAAAAGCTCAGATAATAATAATAGCCTACTAAATAAACGCCTCGAGTGTTGCCTCCTACCTCTTGACTCCTGGGTCGGGGTGAAATCAGTTCCACACACTCTGTGGGTTTATAAATCAGTCGACTCTCAGCTTGTGTAGTCCAGCATAAATCACAAGAACCGAAACCCAACCAGCTGTTTTGGGGTCTTACAGTAAGGGGAAAACAAGTACTCAACAAACCATACTATATACAGTGTATCACAAAAGTGAGTACACCCCTCACATTTCTGCAAATATTTCATTATATCTTTTCATGGGACAACACTATAGACATGAAACTTGGATATAACTTAGAGTAGTCAGTGTACAGCTTGTATAGCAGTGTAGATTTACTGTCTTCTGAAAATAACTCAACACACAGCCATTAATGTCTAAATAGCTGGCAACATAAGTGAGTACACCCCACAGTGAACATGTCCAAATTGTGCCCAAATGTGTCGTTGTCCCTCACTGGTGTCATGTGTCAAGGTCCCATGTGTAAATGGGGAGCAGGGCTGTTAAATTTGGTGTTTTGGGTACAATTCTCTCATACTGGCCACTGGATATTCAACATGGCACCTCATGGCAAAGAACTCTCTGAGGATGTGAGAAATAGAATTGTTGCTCTCCACAAAGATGGCCTGGGCTATAAGAAGATTGCTAACACCCTGAAACTGAGCTACAGCATGGTGGCCAAGGTCATACAGCGGTTTTCCAGGACAGGTTCCACTCGGAACAGGCTTCGCCAGGGTCGACCAAAGAAGTTGAGTCCACGTGTTCGGCGTCATATCCAGAGGTTGGCTTTAAAAAATAGACACATGAGTGCTGCCAGCATTGCTGCAGAGGTTGAAGACGTGGGAGGTCAGCCTGTCAGTGCTCAGACCATACGCCGCACACTGCATCAACTCGGTCTGCATGGTCGTCATCCCAGAAGGAAGCTGACGCACAAGAAAGCCCGCAAACAGTTTGCTGAAGACAAGCAGTCCAAGAACATGGATTACTAGAATGCCCTGTGGTCTGACGAGACCAAGATAAACTTGTTTGGCTCAGATGGTGTCCAGCATGTGTGGCGGCGCCCTGGTGAGAAGTACCAAGACAACTGTATCTTGCCTACAGTCAAGCATGGTGGTGGTAGCATCATGGTCTTGGGCTGCATGAGTGTTGCTGACACTGGGGAGCTGCAGTTCATTGAGGGAAACATGAATTCCAACATGTACTGTGACATTCTGAAACAGAGCATGATCCCCTCCCTTCGAAAACTGGGCCTCATGGCAGTTTTCCAACAGGATAACGACCCCAAACACAACCTCCAAGATGACAACTGCCTTGCTGAGGAAGCTGAAGGTAAAGGTGATGGACTAAACCCAATTGAGCACCTGTGGCGCATCCTCAAGTGGAAGGTAGAGGAGTTCAAGGTGTCTAACATCCACCAGCTCCGTGATGTCATCATGGAGGAGTGGAAGAGGATTCCAGCAGCAACCTGTGCAGCTCTGGTGAATTCCATGCCCAGGAGGGTTAAGGCAGTGCTGGATAATAATGGTGGTCACACAAAATATTGACACTTTGGGCACAATTTGGACATGTTCACTGTGGGGTGTACTCACTTATGTTGCCAGCTATTTAGACATTAATGGCTGTGTGTTGAGTTATTTTCAGAAGACAGTAAATCTACACTGCAATACAAGCTGTACACTGACTACTCTAAGTTATATCCAAGTTTTATTTCTATAGTGTTGTCCCATGAAAAGATATAATAAAATATTTGCAGAAATGTGAGGGGTGTACTCACTTTTGTGATACACTGTATATACACACAAATAGCCACTCAGGTGGTGCAGCGGTAAAACATGCTAGCACACCAGAGCTGACATTTCGTCAGTTCGAAACTCACCTCTGCCATCCGGCTGGGCTGGGCGGCTATATGAACAACAATTGACTGTTTTTTTATACAGGGTGGGGAGCTGGATAAGGACCTCATAACTGATGCATTTACGACCTCTGCTGGCTGCTTGATGGCGCCTGCACAGAGTCACACAGAGTCGAGGTATAATGCATTCGTACACAAAGCTGATCCGCATATGAACTCGCCTTGTGCAGATGAAAATATGCAGTCAGCTACTGCACACGTGTCAGAGGGGGCATGTGTTAGTCTCGCTCTCCTCAAGCAGAAGCAGGGATCAGCATCAGTAGATGCATAATGCAATCAAGTAATTGGATACAACTAGATTGGGAGGAAAATTTGGAAAAATGCAAAAAAAAAAAAAAAAAAAGACTTTACAAGTTATGCAACGTTTTGATTTTAACTGTTTATAGCAAGACATTTGATACAGTCAAGCTCCAAATTATTAGAAAAAGAACAAGCATTGTTGTGGTTCAACATCTCAGTCTTAAATTGAAGATTATATGTACAGAGGAACCTCGATTTAACAGACGTCTATTTAATGGATTTTAAATTTAACTGACAAAATCTGGAAAAGCGAATGTCCGGTCTGATTGTTTAAAATTCCAGCAAGAAGGAACAGTAGTTCAGTAATTGTCCACTAGCCCGCGCACGTCTCTCTGTTTACATGAGTGATAGGCTTTATTTTGTCGGGAGTCTCGCTTAGTTCTCGCCTTTTTCTCTTTGTTTAATGCTTCACTTTTGCAAGTTCTGGTGCTGTTTTCATATATTTCCGCATTCCTGGAAAAAAAAATCCTCCGTTAAATCGAAGCTCCACTGTATTAAAAATAGTTTTTAACAAACCCACATTACAGTTTTTATCAGTATGTACCAAGGGCGCCAATCATTCTGTAGCCGGCTGTATAATAATCATAGATTAGCTTTTAAAAGCATTTGCAAGCAACAGACTCATTTAGTATTACACAGAGCAAAACATCAGTGTAGCATTTCCGCTCTCGAGCGCTAACTAATGCCTGCCATTTACTAAGCCAACAGCTGGACGGGAATTACAGGTCTTCCCTCATTCTGACGCTCTGTCAGAGTGTTTGCACATCTCTGAAAGCTAACAGACCGCTTTAATTAATTGTCCAGCTTTCCCTTTGAAACAATGTCCTAATTCTGCCATTTAGCACCGGCGTATCATAGTTTGTTGTTATCTCGAAAGCCAGATTTCAGTAAATAGTCATATTAAAACTTTAATCTCTTGAATGGAAAATGAAGAGCGGCTGAAAGCCTTGTCATGTGCGGCGATAAATATTATCTGAGCTTAAACCTTCCCTCTCGTGCGGCTCCCTCCGTCGCTCGCCTGTCTCTCTCTTTTCTTCCTAGTTAATAAATATGTTCACGACACTACAGCAGAACGTTTCAACTCAACACCAGAAAGTAGCACAGAGCTTTTTTCTCTTGTTGTGCCGCTAGTCGTGGATGTTCTGATTGAAAGGGAAAGCAGAGCTGTGTGACATGCTGCTTGTCTTCTGCATCTCACCACGTCTTTGTAGTGCTTAATTATTGCTTTTCAACTCTCGTCAGGGTTTTTTCAGGGAAGCGAGGAAATCGTGTGCAGTTAAAACATCATTTACTGATCAAATAACTATTATGGACTTTCAGTCTTCTACAAAGCAAAGTACAAAAGAACTGAAGCATAGACAAAGTGTGTTTAAGTTTGAACACTTTATATGTACAGTGTATCACAAAAGTGAGTACACCCATCACATTTCTGCAGATATTTAAGTATATCTTTTCATGGGACAACACTGACAAAATTACACTTTGACACAATGAAAAGTAGTCTGTGTGCAGCTTATATAACAGTGTAAATTTATTCTTCCCTCAAAATAACTCAATATACAGCCATTAATGTCTAAACCACCGGCAACAAAAGTGAGTACACCCCTTAGTGAAAGTTCCTGAAGTGTCAATATTTTGTGTGGCCACCATTATTTCCCAGAACTGCCTTAACTCTCCTGGGCATGGAGTTTACCAGAGCTTCACAGGTTGCCACTGGAATGCTTTTCCACTCCTCCATGACGACATCACGGAGCTGGCGGATATTCGAGACTTTGCGCTCCTCCACCTTCCGCTTGAGGATGCCCCAAAGATGTTCTATTGGGTTTAGGTCTGGAGACATGCTTGGCCAGTCCATCACCTTTACCCTCAGCCTCTTCAATAAAGCAGTGGTCGTCTTAGAGGTGTGTTTGGGGTCATTATCATGCTGGAACACTGCCCTGCGACCCAGTTTCCTGAGGGAGGGGATCATGCTCTGCTTCAGTATTTCACAGTACATATTGGAGTTCATGTGTCCCTCAATGAAATGTAACTCCCCAACACCTGCTGCACTCATGCAGCCCCAGACCATGGCATTCCCACCACCATGCTTGACTGTAGGCATGACACACTTATCTTTGTACTCCTCACCTGATTGCCGCCACACATGCTTGAGACCATCTGAACCAAACAAATTAATCTTGGTCTCATCAGACCATAGGACATGGTTCCAGTAATCCATGTCCTTTGTTGACATGTCTTCAGCAAACTGTTTGCGGGCTTTCTTGTGTAGAGACTTCAGAAGAGGCTTCCTTCTGGGGTGACAGCCATGCAGACCAATTTGATGTAGTGTGCGGCGTATGGTCTGAGCACTGACAGGCTGACCCCCCACCTTTTCAATCTCTGCAGCAATGCTGACAGCACTCCTGCGCCTATCTTTCAAAGACAGCAGTTGGATGTGACGCTGAGCACGTGCACTCAGCTTCTTTGGATGACCAACGCGAGGTCTGTTCTGAGTGGACACTGCTCTTTTAAAACGCTGGATGATCTTTGCCACTGTGCTGCAGCTCAGTTTCAGGGTGTTGGCAATCTTCTTGCAGCCTTGGCCATCTTCATGTAGCGCAACAATTCGTCTTTTAAGATCCTCAGAGAGTTCTTTGCCATGAGGTGCCATGTTGGAACTTTCAGTGACCAGTATGAGAGAGTGTGAGAGCTGTACTACTAAATTGAACACACCTGCTCCCAATCCACACCTGAGACCTAGTAACACTAACGAGTCACATGACATTTTGGAGGGAAAATGACAAGCAGTGCTCAATTTGGACATTTAGGGGTGTAGTCTCTTAGGGGTGTACTCACTTTTGTTGCCGGTGGTTTTGACATTAATGGCTGTATAATGAGTTATTTTGAGGGAAGAATAAATTTACACTGTTATATAAGCTGCACACAGACTACTTTTCATTGTGTCAAAGTGTCATTTTGTCAGTGTTGTCCCATGAAAAGATATACTTAAATATCTGCAGAAATGTGAGGGGTGTACTCACTTTTGTGATACACTGTATATATACACGCTATATGGCCAAATGTATTTACTTGGACACCTGACCATGAGGTTGTTGGACATTCCTTTTCAAAAACAACAGACAGATCCATTTATAACAACAGCCACTCTTCTGATAAAGACTTTAAAGTATGTCTGTGGGAATTTGTGCCCATTCATTCAAAAGAGCGTTTGTATAGCAGGACACTGATGTTGGTCAGGAAAACCTGAATTGATGTTCTGGTTCATTCCAGAGCTGTTGAGTGGGGCTATAAGACATTTTAATCATGTCTTATAGAGCTTGCTTTGTGCACAGGGGTACAGTCATGCTCTAACAGGAAAGGTTGGAAGTTGGAAGCATATAGTACAATTATGACTGAATACAGTTTGAGCAATTGAGGGGCCCAACAGCGGCGACTATATATATATATACAGTATATATACATACAATCTGGAGTTCCTCCACAACAAACTTGCCAAATCATGTCTTTAAGGAGCTCACTTTGTGCACAGGGGCAAAGTCATGCTGGAACAGGACAGACCTTCCCTAAACTGTTGCCAAAAACTTAAATCACATTAAACCACAAATGAAATCACATTAAATAAATATTAAACCATAACAGGTGTTTTTTTTTTTCTTTTTCCCCAAAACTCTGCTGAAGGGGTGGTAAGTCAGACTAAACGGTGTGTTTTTACCTTGCACAGGTGGACAGCTGTGGTGCACAACCACTAAGAACATAATGGAAGGCGAGGAGCTGGTGGCGTTCGTTGTGGACTTTGACTCTCGGCTGCACTCGGTCAATCACATGTCTCTAAGCGAGGGCATGTACCCAGCACGCCTCCTAGACACTATTCAGCTCCTGCCACAGCAAGCCGCCATGGCTTCTATTCTCCCCACCGCCATCGTCAACAGTGAGTACATGAGAATACTTTATACTTACAGCGCTCTAGTTCTGTTAATGTGTGCTAGTGGTTCACTGGAGTCCCGGAGCCTTAGCAGTGGCTTTAGATGCTTAGATGCTTAGATTTAACAGGTCTGGCAGGAATCATGCCTGTGTGTGGCTTGTGAAATCTATAGGATTTTAACATTACACTTTGGTTACATTAATGACAGAACAGGTAGTTACTGGTTACACAAGATTCATCAGTTCAAATGTTTCATAATAAATACAGTCATTAACAATTTTGTATCTTCAATTCACCTCACTGGCACGTCTTTGGATTGTGGGAGGAAACCGGAGCTCCCGGAGAAAATCCACACATACACAGAGAGAACATGCAAACACCACACCAAAAGGGAATCGAACCCAGGACCTTCTTGCTGTGAGGCGACAGTGCTACCCACAGAGCCACTGTGCCGCCCCTAGGTCAATAAGGACATGATGTCTGATGTGGAGAAACTTCAGGGCCAGCATGGAGCCTGGACCTTAACCTGACTAATCACCTTTGGGGTGAATTTGAACACTAATTGTGACTCTAACACAAGTTTTCTTTGGACTTATTGGCCACAAATGCTCACAGGTACACTCCAATATCTTAAGGAAAGACCTTCCAAAAGATTTGAGGTTGTTCTAGCCAAATAGGTGTAAGGACTCCATATGAATATTTTATTTATTTATTTATTAGGATTTTAACATCATGTTTTAAGCACTTTGGTTACGTTTATGACAGGACAGGTAGTTACTGATTGCACAAGATTCAGTTCCAGTTTAATATCAAACACAGTCATGGACAATTTTGTATTTCCAGTTTACCTCACTGCACGTCTTTGTACTGTGGGAGAAAAGTAGTTTTATGATCAAATCAGGAGGGGGCAAATACTTTTTCACAGCACCGTATGCTCTATGACTGACTGTACATCCAGACACACCAAAAATTAATAAGCCCTTGATCATAGGGTGCACTCAGAAAGTCACAGGGCTGCTTCTTGCTGTACATTTGGCTGAACTGGTGTTACATATGGACAGTCACCTGTTCCCTGGTCAGGTTGGCCGGTGTTTTGGATATCTGAGCCAGTTCAGGTCTAATTACATAGAGTCACCTACAAAAAGCAATGTGGTGCATGTAGATGAACCTGAGCACCAGGGGTAAAAATAAGTGACCTTCAGTGTGCTTTAAAAATAAATACATAAATAAGTAAAACATTATGACCAGAAATATAATGAATATATTATAATTATAATATAAAATATATTATGAATAAAATATACTCTGACCCCACTGAACAGCTTTGGAATGAACTAGAATATCAATCGAGGCTTCTCTTTGGACTGAATGGGCACAAATTCCTACAGTCAAAGTTCAAAGTCTTGTGAGGAGCCTTCTTAGAACAGTGGCTGTTGTTCTAGCTCACAGGATCACACAGAGGTCACTTTATTTTAATACCATTTAATTTTAAAATGGGATGTCCAACAGGCTCATGGTCAGGTGTCCAAATACAGTGGAACCTCGTTTTAACAGACTACAAGGGGGGAGCACTGTTCTGTACAATGAGGTTTTTTTCTTTTTCGGGGAGGGCGAAAATATATGAAAACACAGAACTTAGGTTCTCAAAAGTTCTAAACATGCACAACAGTAAAATAAACAATGTAAATGGAGATGTAAATATGTCATGTAAAACCTGTAAATTATTAAAATTGCTGTACTGTACAACTGAGGAGAAATTTTTATTTATTGTGTGGTGGAGGAGATGTTTTTTGTTGTGATTGTATAGTGGAGACTCAGAGTATCTATTATTCTGAGACTGGAGCAGCGCTGGGGCAGAACCAAGCACCAGAACTTGCAAAAATTAAGCATAAAACACAAAGAAAAAGACGAGAACAGAGTGAGCCTCCCAACAAATCAAAGCCATTGTTTATGTAGTGGACTACAAATCAAAGCTATTGCTCATGTAGTGAACTACAAATCAAAGCTATTGCTCATGTAGTGGACTACAAATCAAAGCTATTGCTCATGTAGTGGACTACAAATCAAAGCTATTGCTCATGTAGTGGACTACAGATCAAAACCATTGCTCATGTAGTGGACTACAGATCAAAACCATTGCTCATGTAGTGGACTACAAATCAAAGCTATTGCTCATGTAGTGGACTACAGATCAAAACCATTGCTCATGTAGTGGACTACAGATCAAAACCATTGCTCATGTAGTGGACTACAAATCAAAGCTATTGCTCATGTAGTGGACTACAGATCAAAACCATTGCTCATGTAGTGGACTACAAATCAAAGCTATTGCCGACTAGTGGACAATTACTGAACTACTGGTCTTGTTACGCTTCTTGCTGGAATGTTGAACAATCAGACCGGACATTCGGTTTTCCATATTTTGATTGTTAAATCCAAAATCTGTTAAATGGAGGTCCGTTAAATCGAGGTTCCAGTGTACTTTTGGCAATACAGTGTAGGTATGAATCAATATCTGGTAGAGATATCCGATACTGTGGGCAGGAGTGGGACAAAACTTCCAAATGGACATGACAAATAAACCAAGTATAAATCTAGAAATGTATTGCTGGTACTGCTGTCCTCATAATTCCTACATTCATGTCTTTCAGAGGACATATTTCCCTGTAAGGCTTGTGGAATTTGGTTCAGAAGCGAAAGGAACCTACAGGCGCATCTGATGTACTACTGCAGCGGGCGGCAGCGGGATCCAGAAACCGGGCCTGAGGAGAACGAGGTGAACCCCCACCAGACCCCCAGCATCTGCCCTTTCCCACAATGCAACAAAAGCTTCAGTAATCCTCGAGCCCTGGAAATGCACCTGAACACACACAGTGGTAGGTGTCCATCAGCTCAGTCATCTAAGTTTCATGCATTATTATTATCACAGGAAGTGGATAGCTTTGGCAGCATGCCAATCGAGTGTGATGCCTGCTGTACTTATCTCTAAAGAAAAGAGGGCAGAAAATCTAAAACGTACCCTTCATCTTCCTCAGGTATCAAAACGGAGGAGACGCTGCCCCCCGGCACCAGCCTGAAATGCACAATCTGTAACTACACGGCGGATTCGCTGATTACGTTCCAGCACCACGTTCTCACTCACCTGTCACAGGCGGCCTTCAGATGCAATCACTGCCATATCAGCTTTCAGAACCACAGGGAACTCCTACAGCATCAGGACCTGCACAGCCACTCTGGCAAGCTTCACAGAGAAAGCGACAGTGAGCAGTCACCGCAGGGGACGGAGGAAAGTCTGCAGGCCAGACAGGATCTAGCAGCAAGGAAGGACACCGTCCGACAGAGTCCCAAAAATATAGCCAACAAGGACAGTAGCGCCGATGGAGAGTTAGAAAAAGCTGAGAAAAAGCTTGTGCTTGGACTGCAGAAGGGGGACGTCCACTCGGGGGGCAAGGCCAGCTTCTCTTACACCAGGATCAAATCAGAGCCTTCTAGTCCCAGACTGGCCTCCTCTCCAGTTCAGCACAACTTGGGACCCACCTTTCCCATGGGTCCGTTCCTTTCACAGTTCGCTTTCTCCCAAGACATCTCAGTGGTGCCCCAAGCATCAGAAATTTTAGCCAAAATGTCAGAACTGGTGCATCGCAGATTACGCCACGGAGGGAACACTTACCCGCCCGTGTTATACAGCCCTCTCATGCCGAAAGGGGCGACTTGTTTTGAGTGCAACATAGCTTTCAATAACTTGGACAACTACTTGGTGCACAAAAAGCACTACTGCAACAGTCGCTGGCAGCACATGGCAAAATCCTCAGATTTTAACTCCGTACCAGACAAGATCACCGACTCGGTGAGTCCAAACGGTGGTCACAGTTCAGTAGGGTTGCTCGCAGGATGCCACCCTTCAGAGACAGACAGTCATTTAATGCCAACATCATGCTTGAATTCATCGGTTTTGGACATCATGAACGCTGGTGGCAAAGTAACCGAGAAAGATCTCAGCGCACAGATAAAAAAAGTCACCACGCCAACACCAGGTGTTGAGGACAGACTCAACGAAAAGCAGGCAGAGGTCAAAAGTCCAAACACATCCCTACCTGAGGGCGAGAGTGACCTAAACAAGACCACTTGCGAGGCCTGCAACATCACCTTCAGTCGACTTGAGACGTTCATGGTCCATAAGCAGTATTACTGTGCAACACGCCACGACCCACCGATGAAGCGCATGTCTAATAACAAAGTGCCCTCCATGCAGAGAACCATGAGGACACGCAAGCGCAGAAAGATGTACGAAATGTGTCTCCCGGACCAGGAACACAGACCGCCGCTGGGACTGCAGTCTGGATTTCTGACTGTTCCAGCACTGGGAAACCCCTGTACATCTCAAGAGACTGTTGAAAACCTGGCTGACCGTTTCCATCCCCGCTGTGACATCTTCGCAGGGATGGTCCCAAAACACCTCGAGGCTTCTCTCACCGTCACAAAGTCCATCCTAGCTCCCAAAACGAATGTCCTTCCTGGCAGTCCTGGCATCGACGCACCGATCGATCTCAGCAAAAAGTGCTCGCTCGCTTCTGACAAGACGTGCAACTCACCCAAAAGACTCTTAGACTATCATGAGTGCACCGTTTGCAAGATCAGTTTTAACAAAGTGGAGAATTACTTAGCTCATAAACAAAACTTTTGTCCAGTTACGGCTGCTCAGAACAGTGACGTTGCCGGCCTTGACGTACCTGCGTTTCCAGGCATGAAGATGGAAGGTGGTAACCCTGATGACGCGTTTGACAAGAGTCCTGTGAAATGTGAGAAGAACGGCGGCGCCAAGTTGACCGTGCAAAACGGCAATCTGTTCCCGTCACACCTGGGCCCCATGCCAGAGCTCAAACCTTTCGCCGACCCCCAGGTGATGCCCTCCAAGGAACTGTTTCTGCCACATGGGATTTACCCTGGAGCAATAAAAAAGGCAAAAATCACAGAGCCGATATCGCCATACGTCGGGATCAAGCCTAGCGACTTCATGACAGGAGGTATGGGTAAGCAAGGTGAACCCAGTGAGCAAGAGCACGGTACTAACGGCACAAGTGATGAAGGCAAAGAGCAACCTGCTGCTCCCAATGGCTGCTCTCAACCCATCAAAGAACCCCTGCTTCCAAAAAACAGGGGACTGGTGATCGTCAATGGTGGGCTCAAAGTGGAAGAGTGTCAATCATCTCTACCCGCTCAGCAAGAAAACCAATCCAACAACGCTTCACCACCTGAGGGGCAAACGTCTCCCACATGGGGCGTTGAGAACCCCTCAGATCCTAACGGAAACGCATCACCTATATCAAAGTCCCCACCCGATGATACGCCACCTGTCTTGGCCAAAGGCGTAAATGGTTCGGCTCAGCCGGCCGGAAGTGGCAAGTACTGCCGCCTGTGCAACATCCAGTTCAATAACTTATCGAACTTTATCACTCACAAGAAGTTTTATTGCTCGTCACATGCCGCCGAGCACGTGAAATGAATTCAGACTCTTCCCTTCACCCCCCGTCCTTACTTTTCTCTTTTTTCTCCACACCGTTGTGTCTGGAATAGTGCATCATGCAGTTTAAAACGCTGCTTGTGGACAATCAAGAGTTTCATCTTTCATATCCATCAAGACTTGATGCAAAACCATTGTCGAAAAAAATACCATGTGTAATATTGGTGCCATGTTCACGTTTATTTATTTTACGCTCAGTATTATTAGGAGTAGTGATCTTAATTTAAACACAAAGGAAATTTATATCAGAGTCGTTTGTAATGTTATTGTATAGTCATTCTCGTGTAGCAATCATTGTTTACACTGTATTGTAGGTTCAATAGACTCAATACAAAACCCAACTGCATTTTAGCACAAATAGCTACTGAACTTGTGTTGATTCTTATTTGCTGTATTTTCTTTTCTCTGTATATGCCTAAATGCCATTTGCAGTATGATACTCATGACCACTCAGCCTTAAACCAGTGTTCAGAGGAAACCCAGGCACGACTCTGCGTCTCACATTTGGGCATATACACGCGGCTTGGCGTCCGTACGTAGCTGTTGGTCTCCGTCTCTTTTTCTTCGATTCAGAAGTGGATGTTCTCATCAGGACGGCAGCGTTCTTGTACAGTATTTGTTATTTCAGTTCGCTAAACATTCGGTTTCCCTTTTTAAAATTTGCTCTCAGCGCAATACTTTGTTTAAAAAAATGTATAAAAAAATGATCATGAAAAAAAGAACATGAATAAAAAGCAGTATTAGGGAAACGGGAACGTTGCAGAAATTTCTAATTCATTGAAAAAAAAACGTTTATTGATGTTCATTCACAGTATGGGTGGGAGAGGATTGTGGGAGGGACGCTGTAAAAATAATCATTCCAATGTCTTTATCATGGAAAAAAAATATTTCTTAAAAAAATGTTGTTGCTATGCATGTATATGGATGGAATTCAATTCCAGAGCCGTTGGAAATTTTTATTTTGATGTGGTGTCATAATTAAACTTGATCCTCAGGATGAACCCAGTGTCTTTATTTCATTTTCTTTAATCAAACACACTTCTGGATAACAGAGTCAAAAGTTCACATACACCTACAGGGAACACGTGTATACAGGGGACACATGTATCATGGCAGTCTCAAGGAATTTCAAGGATTTCTGCAAATTTTCTTGATATACAGTTATAAAAAATACAGTTATTATGATCTTAGCTGAGGGTAGATTAAGTTTGTGTTTGTGAGTTTGTGTCTTCATGAATGAGTTGTTGCTGAGGTTTTGGACATGTAATTATGCTACAAGGATCTTGGAGACACAGTTCTCTAGAATCTATCTCTTGAACAAAGAATCACAGCTTAAGACATCTCAAAATATTTAATACATAATAATTATTTATTTAATGTTATTATTATGATTATGCCTTATATATAGGTGTATATGTTGCTGGGAATGCCACAGCAAAGGGTCTTTATTCTGGGTGATTAGGTGTAGATTGATGGGCAAATATTTCCATTTAAAATCAAATCCATAGGGCGTCCAGGTGGCGCAGCGGGATAATCCGCCTGCACACCAGTGCTAAGATTCCGAGCTTCCGGGTTTGAATCTCGGCTCTGCTACCGGTCGGCTGGGTCGCCCTCTAGCAGGCACAATTGGCTAATGCCTGCAGCAGACAAAACTGGCTTTTAGTCTGCTGGGTGGAAAGGCCGGACTAAGGGGTGGGGTTATCAGCGCTGTGTAAGGACCTTGGTTGCCCAGGGTGCCTGTACAGAAAGTGGAGGAGCACAGAGATGGGGGCGTGGCTCTCCGTACGCGAAGCCAACCTCACGTTACGGGTGAATATTAAGGGTTTGGTGGACTGCGCACACATCAGAGAGAGTATGTGTCAGGTGAATATACACCCTGCTTGGACGCCATCCGAGTCCTCAGTAGTGGATTGGCTACGATAAATTGGAAGAAAATGCATAAAAAATCCACAACATTAAGAGTGCAAAGTCAAGGGGTCTGAATATTTTTGAGGCAATGCCACAGATACACGGCTTTCTTAGTTATAACAAGATTTAACGTAAAAAAAAAAAAAAAACAACTCCATATTATCCTGTAAAAACATCCTGGTGGTGTTGGGATGGCAGCTGTAGGTGAACAGAACCTCACTGTCTGTGTTGTCTTGGCTGCCTCTTTGACACCAGCTCCAGTAAATGTTTGCTCACCAGTGACGGCTGTTTATAGATCATGTGCCGGTCGGCTCCCTGGATGTGAACGTGCTGGGCTTGGGGGTAAACACGCTTTAAACTCTTCCTCTGAGCATCAGCAAAAACCTGAAACAAACAAAAATGACATCATTTATTTAATTATTTATTTATTAGTATTTTAACGTCATGTTTTACACACTTTGGTTACATTCATGACAGGACAGGTAGTTACTTGTTACACAAGATTCATCAGTTCAAGTTCAGGGTCAAACACAGTTATGGACAATTTTGTATCTCCAGTTCACCTAACTTGCATGTCTTCATACTGTGGGAGGAAACTGGAGCTCCAGGATGAAAGCTCCGGTGGATGATTGGTCAGGTCATGAGTTACAAAGGCTTTCACATTTTTGACATTTGGCAGACGCTCTTATCCAGAGCGACTTACAAAAGTGCTTCCACAGTAAACATTTCATTACTCTAGTTTAAGTAGACAACAGTCCAAGAACACAAATCTGCTAAAACCTGTTAGAACCAAAGTGCTTTTTTTTTATTTTTTATGGAAAAGTGTTAGTAAATAAGTACAAATCAGCTTAAGGGCTTAGTAAAAAGGTGGGTTTTTAATCGTTTTTTAAAGACAGCAAGAGACTCAGATGTTCGGACAGACAAGAGGAAGTTCGTTCCACCATTTGGGTGCCAGTACAGAGAAGAGCCTTGATGCTTGTCTTCCTCTAGTCCTGGGTGGAGTATCAAGTCAAGCAAGACTAGTGGCTCGGAGGTTTGATTAGACCACGAAGGTAGCTTGGGGCTGGTCCATTTTTGGCTTTGTAGGCGAGCATCAGAGTTTTAAACTGAATGCGTGTTTATATATTTATTTATATAAATTTTAAATATATATATTTTTTGTTATTTATATTTAATTTATATATATAAAGTAAATAAATAAATAAATATTTAATTTATAAATTAAATATACATTTATATTTATGTATTTATATAAAAATATAAATTATTTGTTTATTTATTTTAACTGATTTTTTTATTGATTATTTTTTCAATTTAAAGCCAGATGATAAAGATAAAACATAGAAAGGATAACGTTGTGTACTCTGGGTTGTGTGAATATAAATGTAGAGAACACTCACTTGGTTGAGATGAGCAGGGAGCTGCTGATCAAACGAGTCTCCAACTAAAACGCTCACAGATGTTCTGCTAGACAGCAGCTTGAATTTGGAAATCTCGCTAAAAATAGCCACAGAAATGAAATGCAAATGAAACATCACCTTCACAATAATGAAGCAAAAGAAGAGCAGAGCAGCTGGTTGGTGTGTTGGTGTGGGTACCTGACTTGAGATGCGCTCTCGTTTAGGAAGTAATGTTCGTCCACAGCGCCGCTCTGGTGAGCCGGGTTACTCAGGAGGTATTTCTGATCACAAACAACAGCGACGTTACAGAACTACTGGGAAAGACGTATTTAACCACTTGAACAAACATGTGGACACCTGGCTGTGCGCTTGCTGTACATGCTTTTTCCACACACACAAACACACACCACTTTTGCGGTCACATTTACATGTTTGGCATTTAGCTCTTTATCCAAATCGACTTACTTTAGAGTTATTACTGCCCCACACATTTACAACTCCTTCCTCGGGTTTCTCTTCTGTATATTGCTTTCACGACAATCCCAACCTGATTGCAACACCTTTCACTGTCGCTGACAGGTCCAGATATTTAGCAGGCTAGATTTTTTTCTTGAGTCTGCGAGTCACTCAGATCGAGTCGTTGAACAGTTCACCCAAAGCGACCGAGAGCCGATTTTCGAGCCCTGAACAAACGCTGATTTGCCTCCGAGCTGGCACAACTAGCTGCAACATGTTGGCGAGCAAAAATCAGGGCAAAAATCGTCTAGTGTGAACTAGGTGTTAAATGTGTTGTGTTTAGTGACCATCCTGTTCTGTTTGCTTCTTTAAGCATAGTGGGCGGGATCTGTCAAATATCAGATCTGGTCTCTCTTTCCATGCTCTTGTAATTCACACTAGAGCAATTCCAAATAAAAGAGCGCCTCCTACAGTAAAAGAGCACTGACGACTGACGACAGAGCACTGACGACACTATATATATATATTAGGGCTGTCAAACGATTACAAATTTTAATCGCGATTAATCTCAGAATTTCATATAGTTAATCGCGATTAATTGCATTTAAAAAGAAATCTGTGTAAACAAGGTTTTTTAAGTGAAATGTTACAATTAAAATGGTGAACACATTTTATGCTAAATGTACCGAGATTTAGGTTGTCCACTATGGATGGCAGATCTTTTTGTGTTGCTGCCCCAGCGCTCTGGAACTCTCTGCCCTCTATTCTTCGCTCGATCTCTTCTCTTTCTGAATGTTAGGCTTCCTTGAAGACCTATCTTTTTTCACAACACTTTCATTCTTCTTCTTGAACTTCTATGTCTAATCTATCTTCACACTTTTGTTTTGTTTGTTTTATTATTGTACAGCGACCTTGAGCTTGGTGAAAGGCGCTATATAAGTTGAACTTATTATTATTATTATTATTATTATTATTATTACTTTTATACATCGTCACCTTCCGATGAATTTTACCAGCTTCGTACCAACTTTTTAATGCCGTCAGCAAAAAATGATTTTGGTTGAGCGTGTAGCCACTGATGCGCCGCTGCTTTCACATCATCATCACATGAAAATCTTCTTCCTCTTAAAGCTTCCTTGAGTGTCCAAAAAGGTGGCAATCAGATGGCGCTAAATCCGGACTATAAGCGTCCCTCAGTCTCTCAGACACGACCGATTACTGCTAATATATACCAATACATAAAAGTGCGGAAACATTTTGAAGATACCTCGTGTGTGTAAATATATTGAGTTTTAGAATGTACCCCCCAATATACTGATAATATACTGATGTAAACATTCTAAATACACATATTCCACTTGCTATTGCTCTAAATGTACAACTATAACAACTGACAGCAGTGTATGCACTCCTAGTACAATGGAATCTAAACAAATAGAAATAAATCTATAACACGCCGCTCGTTACATGTCGATTGTGTATTGAGCAGCAGCTAAGATAACATAAGCTTCCTTCACTCCATTTACAAAATGATTTTGTACACAGAGAGTAAACAATAGGCTCTAGTGAATCGGGGCACGGCGGCACTCGTGAAGAACAATTCCCCGTCCACAGAGACAGCGCAGTCGAATTAACGAGTCGACAGGCATTTCAAGGGCCACGAGCAGCCTCTCGTCCCAACACAAAAGAGCCGTGTAACCATTAACTGCAACTCGATTGCTTTTTCTTTCTCATGCAGAAGAGGCTAGCAAGAACAGGCGGTCAGAAAGGAATCAGCCTGGTAGCTTGGACGTTAACGAAATGAAAGCACTGGATGTGTTGCTAGTCAGGGGCTGCTGATCACGTACACGAAATTAATTCTTGTTTCACATCTTTATGTGCTGTGAGCTGGACATGTAAATTAATGCTAGTGTTTAAACACACAGAGCAAAATGAGATTAACAGATGAAGAATAATATAAAAACGAAGAGGCCTGCAGTCATACATGTTCCAGCGCGGCTGCACTAGCATGAATTATTTTTCACTTCGGTTCAAAAGTGAACGCACAAACTCAGGTCAGCTTCTAATTCATGTCGCAAATAGGAATCGGGAGCCTTTTGACAGGCGAAAGGGGCTGTACAAAAAAATTCTAATAAGAGATTTGCATATTCCCCGCCACACGCTAACTTGCATGAAATTGGGTGGAACTAGAGCGGAGAAGAAGCGCCTTAGCTCCAGCACGGGCGAGTGCGCTCGACGGCCCGACCTCAGAGACCTTGTCTGAAGACGCGTGGAAGAGGGGGTAGGTAAAGGAAATGGGATAGAGCACCCGGACCGTCCACATCCACACAATCACATCAGAGCTGAGGTGTTAAGCTCAGTTTGATGGCTGCTCTTCTTTAAACCGATTCTCTCACCGTTAGTGCGGTGGAGTTCATCATTTACACCACAGCACCACCATGTGGACGTAAAGAGGAACAGCAGGAAGAAACTCACAACCTGCTCCTAATCTTCGTCAATTCATTGAGTGTTTTACCACCGCTTTATTCTGGTCATGGTTGCGGTGGGTCTGACTCATTGTGCTTGTGATTCATCACCCCAGACAGGTCATATTGTCACAATTTACACTGCACATCTGTTAATGTTTACTGTAAAGGACACGTACATAATAATAACAGTTTATTTTATTCTATTACATATCAGATATCTTTATTCTATTTATTTAGCTACAGTAATACTTGCTTTCCTTAATACTTTTACTTTAACATACTTACTTACCTACTTAATGTACCTTGAGCTGCTGTAATACCTGACTTTCCCTTTAAGATGAATAAAGTGATCTGTCTGTCTGTCTGTCCGTCCATCCATCCATCCATCCATCCATCCATCCATCCATCCATCCATCCATCTATCTATCTATCTATCTATCTATCTATCTATCTATCTGGTCATCTATCTATATGGCTGTATATCTATCTGTCGATCGATCTATCTGTCTGTCTGTCTGTCTCTCTGCCTATTTGTCTGTCTATTTATCTATCTATCTGGCTGCCTGTTTATCAATCTGTCTATCTGTCTGTCTGTCTGTCTATCTATCTGCCTGTCTATCTACCTATCTGTCTGTCTGTCAACCTGTCTATCTATGTCTGTCTGTCTATCTATCTTGCTGTCTATCTATCAATCTGTCCGTCTGTCTGTCTGTCTGTCTATCTATCTGTCTATATATCTCACTGTCTGTTTTTCAATTTTTCTGTCTGTCTATCTATCTATCTATCTATCTATCTATCTATCTATCTATCTATCTATCTATCTATCTATCTACAGTATCTCTGTCTGTCTGTCTGTCTACCTATCTATCTGTCTATCTATCTATCACCAACCCATCACAGGCAGATACACACACTCAGTAGTACATTAGTAGCGCCAATTGGCCTGACTGCATGTTTTTGGACTTGTGGGTGGAAACCAGAGCAGCCAAAGAACACACACAGACACAGGGAGAACATGCAAACTGTTTTCTCATGTTCATCTGTCTTGTATTTCATAAAACCATCAAGTGTGACAGATCCAAAACAAGAGGGAATCAGAAGGGGGCGAATACTTTTATGGCACTGTATACACCAGAAGCATATTAAACAACAAAAATAAAAGTGGTTGTTTTGCTCTCTGTGAATCAGAACTGAGAGTGTACAGGATTTTGGGTTTTACCTGACGTAAGAACAGCTCTTCTGGTCCACTGTTCCCACTAAAGTTTGGCTCCAGCAAGCCTAAAATGAGAAGCAAACGATTCACTCCTGTAGCTGCAAAGAGCTGCATCATCTGCAGAGAGGGCACCAGGTGTGTGTACCTGCAAAACAAACCCACACACACACACACACACACACACCACTGTTTTTATACAAACGTTCTGGTTCTTTTTATTCTAAAGAAAGTAAGTGAGAAAGAATTAAAATGAAGAGTTGAGTATTTAAAATGAAAAATGTCCATGTTCATTATTATTCAACCTCTAGTTTAACCACCGGTGGTGCCAGGTGCCAGTGGAATATCAGGTGTCGGGTGAGAGCCTTGTGCCACCTATTACCTCTCATGTAAAGACGCAACCTCCTTTTCTTTTTTTCAGAAACAGTTCCTTCACAAACCCTGAACTATAAATAAGTAGGCGGGAGCGGTAACACTGAATGTTTTGTGCCATCTACAGAACCTAAATAAAGAAACTATGGAAAGATGCTTTACCAGTTTAACCTTCTCAGCAGTTCCATGTTTAAAAGTTAAATCTTCATTACATTCAGCTTTTGACACTTGCTGACTTTCCTGCACAAAACAATTAAAGTGATATTAAAGAGACGCCGACACCTGTCTATCCTCGCCGCGTCTGCATGCATCACCTCACCGTAGCTATTTCTGTTCTCAATTTAGATTTTCTTTAGCCTCCCTTCAAAGACTTTTGACACCTTTTTACCTGTACACCTCTCCTCTCCCCCAAAAAATCTCATCCTGCGTCAGGCAAGGAGCTTTGATTTGGCGTCAAATCAGTCCAGCGGCGTTGACATTTTATTTCGAGGTCTTCGGTTCTGTCCCATTCAGTCGGATTTTTTCCATTTTCTTCATTTAGCCCAGGAGGTCTGGATTATGCGCGGGAAGGCATGCGTGTCAAAGGGCAATTTAGCAAGGGAAAAGACAGGCCCGATTGGCTGGATGAATTAAACAGATAACAGCATAGTCACAATTTCCGAGCTAGTCCTGGTTCTTTTTTTCGTCCCCCTCCTCACCCCTGTCCCCCCCCCCCCCCTCCTTTGGTAGCGATGGAGGTGATGAAATGAAGTTGAGGCTCTGCACTTTCTGCTCTTTGACTTTCCCATCTGGATTAGTGCAGGCTGAATGGAGGTTGTTGCTTTTGTAAGGGAAAAAAAAGCACATGACCCACTGACGGAATGTCAAACAGTCACTCGCGGTCTGATCGTCCCCCGGACTGATAAGGACCCTTCAAATTTGCATGGACCCGCTCCCTCCTCGCTCTTTTGAGAGTAAAGATAACAGGACAATGTACGTCTATTTCAGAGGAGAAGTTTTAGATCATCTTTGAGAGGACCGGCGCTCGGATGGAGCACTAGTCTGTTGCAGTTGCAACTCTTGCCCACCGGGTTTGAGTCTCTGTTTAGCAATCATATGATCAGGCCCTGTACAGGCACAACTGGTCATCTTCATCATTGCTGCAACAGTGACTCCAACTGTTTGGTCAAGGTGTTTACATGAGTGTCAGTGGACGGTGGTTGCTTGGTGGTTAAGGTACTGACCTCGTAATCTTAAGGTTGCTGGTTCAAGCCCCACCACCACCAAGTTGCCAGTGTTGGGCCCTGACCAAGGCCCTCAACTATTTGCATTGCATTTATTCGCAATTTTAATTCACTTTGGATAAAAGCCTCTGATAAACCCTGTAAATGTAAATAAGTGTCAGAGATGTTTTAATTAAAGCTGTTTGCTGTATCATCAACAAATCAAATATTTAAATGTACAGTCGCTTCTTAGTATGTGAGGTCCATTTACAGTAAACAATGCAAAGAAAACTCATTTTATCAGTTTAGGCAACCAGTTTTAGCTATGATTTAAGGGTGAAACTAAATTTGGTATCATTTGGTAGGTTCACTATAATAACTATAAGCAGTTTAGCCCATCCCCTCAGCCTATAATGGTGTGCATCTTCTATTTAACTTATAATAATTCAACCCCAATCCGGAATACTTATGTAGCACAGTTACAGTCTTGTGCCCATTAAGAGGGTTAATCTGGCGTATTAGTCTCTGTATTTAACTTACGTTTGAACTTCTTTGCTATTTTTAAGCTACACCTTTAACAGAGATGCACTGTGTGGGTATGCAATGACTAACTGTAGCCTATTTGTTATTCTGTACACTTTGTCAACATATCAGACTCTACAGGACCCACCACTAACCAAAAGTAATATAATTCATTCTCAGCACTGCAAATACTAGAAAATGGTAATGATTATATAGTGTGTTAGTACAATTTTGTATCTCCGATTGACCTCACTTGCACGTCTTTGTACTGTGGGAGGAAACCGGAGCTCCAGTGGAAACCCACACAGACACAAGGAGAACACCACACAGAAAGGACCCGGACCGCCCCACCTAGGAATCGAACCCAGGACCTTCTTGCTGTGAGGCAACAGTGCTACCCACCTAGCCACCGTGCCACCCTGTACTGGTATTAATAAACAGGAGCAGATCTGTGGGTATTAGATACTGGTTTAAATGTTTTACCAGTGCTCAGCCTCACTGTCCAGCTAAAACTCTCAACTGAAGAATTTGGGTGTAACTGGTAATTTTCCAAGATAAACCGTGAATAATACTTGACATGCTTGGTGCAATGTTGTCGGGTTCAACGATTTCTCTTCTCTTCTTTAAATATACTGTGAATCATGGTGGCTGAATATCTCAGACTGTGTTTGATCTGAAAACAAACCGTCTTCTTTCTTCGTCTGTGTGATTTGGTGCTAATTTTGCAGCGGTCTCAGCGGTCTCTAAGCCGATGGCAATGTAAAGCTCATGTGACTGTGAGCAATGACAAATGTTTAAGCATTTTCTAATTTATGGCAGAGCTGGACTGGGGTTTTTTTTTTTTCTTTATATTTGGACAAATTTGCTCTTACTGACTGAATGGGCACAAATTCCCACAGACATACTTGTCTTGTGAGAAGCTTTCTCATAAGGGTGGCTGTTAGAATCACCGCTGAAAAGGTCACATAGAGGTCATTCTATTCTAATAACATTTGTTTTCGAAATAGGGTGTCCAAATACTTCTGGTCATATAGTGTATGTATATTTTTAATATTCTTAAGACAGCACTCTGGTGGTGCAGCAGTAAGCCCACGTCTGTGATGCAGGGTTTAAATCCCCAGGGGTGCTATCAGCCCGTCGGGCATCTACATTCATTATTGGCTATATCTGACGGGTGGTATGGTCAAGATCCCGTGATGGATTGGCATCCTGTCCGTTCTGTGTTGATGCGCTGTGCCCAGTGATTCCGGAAAAACAGGAATCACAACGACCCTGACCAGATAAAATGAAAGCAAACAATAGAATGAGACGAAAGACATTTATATTTTAAAAGAACTGTGCAAAGGATCAATAGTGCCAGTAGGGGGCAGTAAAAGTCTGTTCTCCTTTATGACTGTTTCACCAGGACGTTCAGGTCCTCTCTCACCACTTTCCTGAGTGCTTCAGAGTCAATGCTCTAGATTAGACTGTGGTAAATACACCAGGGTCACTACATGCCTGCTTCATTAGCACTAGCAATGCTAATTACTTTTAATTGGCATGCTGGAATACCCAGGAAATCCCTGACGTATCCGGTACTTCCTGCACTTCATATTTTGATGCTAATGAACAAGTGAATGTGTGAGATGCTACATCATCAGATGGCAAAACATCCTCACAGGACACATTATAACCTGGTTTGGGAACTGCACCAGGGTGGTGCGTTCAGCTGAGTCCATCATGCGGACCGAGCTCCCTGACCTGCACTCCATCTATACCAAAAGGAGTTGGTCCAAGGCCAGGAGAATAATGAAGGACCCCAGCCATTCCAGTAATGGACTCTTCTTTATGTTGCAGTCAGGGAAGCAATTTTGCCAAGACAGAGAGGATGAGGAGGAGCTTCTTCCCGTAAGATATGCAGGCGAGTAGGAATACCTACATCCAATACTAATACAGACTGTGTAGAGCTGAGAATGTGTGTGTGTGTGTGTGTGTGTGTGTGTGTGTGTGTGTGTGTGTGTGTGTGTGTGTGTGTGTGTGTGTGTGTGTGTGTGTGTGTGTGTATTTATATTTATGTGAACGCCCAACAGTGGCTGCATAGCAGAGCCTGTATTTGAACCAACAATCTTAAAACTGATAGTCCAAAGCTCTACCCACTAGGCTCTGTTCTTAATACATATTCTAATACCATTTGTTTTTAAAATAGGGTGTCCAAATACTTTTGGCCGTACAGTTTATTTACATATGTTTTAATTTTTTAAGCCGGCACTCTGGTGGCGCAGCAGTAAGCCCAACTCTGTGATGCAGGGTTTGAATGCCCAGAGGTGCTATCAGCCAGTCGGGCATCTACAGACATGATTGGCTATGCCTGAGGAGGCAAGCTGTACCCACTAGGCTACCACTGACCCTTATTGTCCCTTAGATGAAAATGTCAGAAAGAGCATTTTCAACGGACCTATCACTCGAGTTACTCATGACCCGGTTTCACTACACCGTACCCCATGGTACGGTACGTTTTTAAATCCATGACTCCACATTTACTAGTTGTTTCCATTGGCAAGCATCCTGTGCTAGTCTGTTCCCCAGTACCCGTGCTAAACTTGGTTACTGTACTGGACCAGGGACCACGTGTACTGACAAGGGACAAATGGGTGGAGCAAGAAACTGTGCAGATCTTTTTTTATTTTATATATATATATTTTTTTCCTTTATGCATTCTCTCCCCTTTTTCTCCCTTTTTAGCGCGTCCAATTGCCTGATTGCGTCATGCTTTCTCTCCACCAATGCCGATCCCTGCTCTGATTGAGGAGAACGAAGTTAACCCACGCCGCCTCCGACACGTTGGCAGCAGCCGTATGCATCTTATCACCCATACTTTGAGGAGTGCAGTGCAGCTCAGCATTGTGTATGGAGAGACACACCCTGAGAGCACTCTTTTCTCATCTCTGTGCAGGTGCCATCAATCAGCCAGCAGAGGTCGTAATTGCATGTCATGAGAGAGAGACCCAATCCGGCTTAGAGACAATAACAACCCTGCTAGCAGTGATGGAGTCACCAGACTTACAGGATGATCACCTGTGATTTGCAATTCTAAAACAAACCTGCACAAGCTGGAAAATACTAATCAGTGCACTTAAAAGAAAAACGAGAAGGTCCTGCACCCGAGCCTGTCAGCTGAATGATAGAGGATTTACACGCAGCACCAACACCTACACAGAACAAAACTAGGCTGCAGAGGGCTAAAGAGTTTCTGTCCTCACAATCCTGTTCAGTGTCCAATCTGAGCTCTGATTCCCCAAAGGACTTCAGCCACACGGGCATGTACAGAGCAACACTAAAGAGATTGTGTGTGTGTGTGTGTGTGTGTGTGTGTGTGTGTGTTAGAGAAAGGTTTTTTCTTAAACCAGCTGTACCAGGATGCACATGCAGCGAAGAGACGGCTGTGTCCTAAATACCACAATGCATACCAAATAATACACTGCATTAGTGCGCCACCACTGGTCAGTTTGGGACACTGCATGGCTTCCAATCATTTTTACTTGCTTTGAAAACACAGTATACAGTCACTTAAGTAAAAGGGCTTCAGATCAAAGTCAGGAAAGGACACTAGTATGGACAAGTCAATGGCCCGGTCAATACCATGTGTCTGACTCGCACCCCCAGAGCATGCTGGGTAAACAGAGGATGCATCAGGATCAACAGAGGTTTGAAGACTCTTGTCGAGGACTTATTAGCCAACAAACAAGAACAGAGGAAGAGACGAATGAACCTAAATAATATATTTATGGTTTATGAGTAAAACCTAGCACACCGTGTGTTCAAAAAATCCTAATAAGTAAATAAAAGAATTGGAATGTCGACTACAAACCAGACATTTTTTTTATTCACCACTGGTGCCTTACCTCAGAAATGCTCTTTAAACTGAACTGAAGGAGGCAACTCCATATTAACAGCCATAGTTTTGAAATGAGCTGTCTAATGGGCTTATGGTCAGGTGTCCACATACTTTTGGCCAAACTAATCAGACCTAAAATACTTATTTTATTTTTAGGATTTTAACATCATGTTTTACACACTTTTGTTACATTCATGACAGGAGAGATACACTGATCAGCCATAACATTAAAACCACCTCCTTGTTTCTACACTTTTAGTCCATTTTATCAGCTCCACTTACCATATAGAAGCACTTTGTAGTTCTACATTTACTGACTGTAGTCCATCTGTTTCTCTGCATTCTTTGTTGGCCCCCTTTCACCCTGTTCTTCAATGGTCAGGACCCCCACAGGACCACCACAGAGCAGGTATTATTTAGGTGGTGAATCATTCTCAGCACTGCAGTGACCCCTGACATGGTGCTGGTATGAGTGGATCAGACACAGCAGCGCTGCTGGAGCTTTTAAATACCGTGTCCACTCACTGTCCACTCTATTAGACACTCCTACCTAGTTGGTCCACCTTGTAGATGTAAAGTCAGAGACGATCGCTCATCTATTGCTGCTGTTTGAGTTGGTCATCTTCTAGACCTTCATTAGTGGTCACAGGACGCTGCCCACGGGGCGCTGTTGGCTGGATATCTTTGGTTGGTGGACAACTCAGTCCAGTAGTGACAGTGAGGTATTTAAAAACTTTATCAGCGCTGCTGTGTCTTATCCACTTATACCAGCACAACACACACTAACACACCACCACTATGTCAGTGGCACTGCAGTGATGAGAATGATCCACCACCTAAATAATACCTGCTCTGTGATGGTCCTGTGGGGGTCCTGGGCCCTTGAAGAACAAAGCATGCAGAGAAACAAATGGAGTACACTTCACTAATTGTAGAACTATAAAGTGCTTCTATATGGTAAGTGAAGCTGATAAAATGGACAGTGAGTGTAGAAACAAGGAGGTGGTTTTAATGTTATGGCTAATCAGTGTATACTGCTGTTAGTAATGGGTGTGGCTGAAACACCTGAACTTAATAATAATAATGAAAGGTGTTCACATACTTTTGACCATACAGTGTAGGTTACGCAGTGCAGAACTAACAGGTATCAGATGTCACTATAATTCATCTTTAATGGAAGGAGCCAGCTCTGCTTAATGTCTCCATAAGTAACGGAATCTGTTTCACAGCTCTATGCAGGCTATATTAACTTAAGTCGTAAGTTAATATCTCCAGCATTTATTTTCTCATGTTTGAGTAATTGGATTGCATCTCCGCCGGTTCATGCTTTGCCGGCCCGACTCGGCTATTAATCACACAGTAATTGGACACACATCGCGGTTAAATGCTACTGCTCCACTTTCAGTCACATATAAATTAGAGCGTGCTGCATTATTCATTCGTTATCTGACTGAAGCCCAATCGTGTTACATAACGACGGAAAAAAAGGACCCGAGGCCGGAGGTTATGAATCAGGATCCGCGGAGAGATGGGCCGCATGAGATTACTTCTGCAGTGCGATGGAAACAATCTCGAATACATCTTCATCACTCTCAGCAGCATGCTGGGAAAGCATTCGTTATCGTCAGTTCCAGGCAAAAATATTATATATTCATAAATGCATTAAGAAAATCGTTTTAAAACACTAGACTTACAATGACGTCAACATAGAGCAGGGTCTTAAAACACTGGGTCATGAGCCAAAAAATTGGGTCGCAGAGTAAAAAAATTGATAAATAAATGAATTTTCACAGGCACATAAACACGGAATGAACTTATACACAAACGCCCCCTTGTGGAGGCATGTAAACCACAGTGGGACCAGCTTGTCACCATTTTCATTAATGAAGTATGTTATGTTTTGTATTTTGTTTAAGCCTATCAACAAAATGAAATAAAAAATAAAGCCTGGGCGCCCTGGTGGTGCAGCGGGATATTCCACTAGTGCACCAGCGCCGAGATTCTGAACTCCTCAGTTCGAAACTCGGCATTGCCACTGGTCGCCTGGGCACCATCTAGTACACATAATTGGCAGTGCCTGCAGGGAGGGATGACCGGAATACGTGGGCGGGGTCTTTAAACACTGTGTAAGGACCCTGATTGGCAGATAAAGGCACCTGTGCAGAGGGCAATAGGTGAAAAAGGGTTCTGCTAAGGGCTGCGCGCAGGTCAGAGGAGGCGTAAGCAGCAATAAACCCACCTCAACTGCAAAAAATCGGGGAGATATATATAGTAGTATAAAGCCTATCACTCATGTAAACAGAGAGACCAGCTAGTGGACAATTACTGAACTACTGGTCTTGATATTCTTCCTGTGCGAATCAATAATCAGACCAGACATTCGGTTTTCCAGATTTTGTCTGTTAAATGCGAGATCTGTTAAATGGAGGTCCGTTAAATCGAGGTTCCACTATACTTTAATTAATTGTTAAATAGAAATATAAGCTAATAAACCACAAACACACTTTTTCATGTTTACCTACGATGCCAGTAATTCTGGAGCTGACTCTACAGCTCTTTCCTCAAAGCTGTTGAATAATTTATCGTGTGAATAATGCGATGTATAGGAATTTTGCTGACTCAGACGAGCGCCAGAGCGACCAGGGCTTAGGACAGCTTGAACACCCCCAACCTGTGATTAATCTGACACTGTATTACAATGATGGACAGCAGAACGGTGTCATTATGCAGTCTGTCCTCGTCTCGGGCCCCTCACCCTCTCTCAGGATGACTCACCAGTACTGCTGCCACTTCTCCTCCTCAAACACGTCGTCTGGAACAGGACTGATCAGCACCAGGTCCGAAACATGCCTGGACACACAGAGGCAGAGGCTCGGGCTGTATTAGTGTTCATGATTGTTATTTATTTATGTTTTTAAACACTTTGGTTACAATCATGACAGGACAGGTAGTTACTCATTACACAATGTTCATCAGTTCAAGTTCTTAATATTAAACACAGTCACGGACAATTTTGTATCTCCAATTCACCCCACTTGCATGTTTTTGGACTGTAGGGTTAAACCGGAGCTCCCAGAGGAAACCCACACAGACACGGGGAGAACATGCACAACTCCACACAGAAAGGACCCGGAACGCTCCACCTGAGAATTGAACCCAGGACCTTCTTGCTGTGAGGCAACAGCGCTACCCACTGAGCCATTGTGCTGCCCCACATGGAACAGCGGTCCCTTTGCAACAGGAAAAAAGCCTGAAGGCCCGTGGTACTGAACTAGTAACTGGAACTGTACTAGTAATCAGAAGGTTGTCCGTTTAAGCCCCACTGCTGCCAAGTTGTTGGGTCCCTCAATCTCTCAAACTCTATTCATAATTCTAAGTCACTTTGGATAAAAGCGTCTGTAAATGCCACACATGTAAGTAAATGACTCCTCTCATTTAAAACACACAGGATTCACATCACTGTGAGTGCATTACTCTCATTTGCTGGGTGCTGCAGAGATGAGGTAACTCAATTTACAGGGTTTATAGTGGCGCCTCGGTGCTGATGAAGCATTAAATCAGTCAGAGGCAGGATGGGAGATAATCACTCAGAGACAGAAGGATTTATGGAGCACCGTTCAAGCCAACAGCAAAGATTTGTGAAGGATATCTGACTGAGCTGTGGCACATCGAACTCTTTTAAAAAGCCAGGAGTTTAAATTCACGATGATTAGTTATATAAAATCTGGTCAGATCCTTATTAAAAGTATCAGACAAACACATCTAGCCTAAATAATTAATGATATTATTTAAAATACTGATTAATTCACTTTAGGTCAGGCATGGCCAGAGAGCGGCCTTGGGGCCAAATAGAGCCTGAAGACAGAATTTAATTGGTCCGCGGTTTCTTATATGCAATACATTCGTAAGTGCTGCACAAACAGGCACATTCTGTCCACATTTAGCCCCACCCCCCCAAAAAAATTCTAAATACTTCAGAATTAATACCAGTACTAGGGATGGTCATAATGTCGGTTATCAGTTATTTAGTCAATCAGTTAAAACATTCATTTAAATTCACTCCCTGCAGCTGACTACAGGTCTCTAAGGAGCAGTGTTTATTTAAGACTCACCCTTAATGCACATGTGTGTTTACAGAGCGCAGTCCTGTTGTAAAGTGATTAGGAAAATTCTATGCCTTTTAATTGAAATTCAAATTAGCCATGAAGCTGTTTAGCATCAGTATGCAGTTGTGTGGATCTGTGTGCAGTGTTATTGATTTGGATATTTTGCCTCACGCCTCACAACTACATTAATCTAGTCAGGAAGAGGTGATTACTTTAATATACTGCCTGCATTCATATTATATGATATTATCTTTAGTTCGTTCTTATCGAATCAAGTCAGGGTTATCGTCATCGCATCCATAAATGGGCGGCACAGTGGCTCAGTAGCACTGTCACCTCAAAGCAAGAGAGTTCTGGGTTTGATTCCCAGTTGGAGCGGTCCGGGTCCTTTCTGTGTGGAGTTTGCATGGTCTCTCCGTGTCTGTGTAGGTTTCCTTCCACAGTCCAAAGACATGCAAGTGAGGTGAATTGGAGATACAAAACTGTCCATGACTGTGTTTGGTATTAAACTTGACGAGTAATTATCTGTCCTATAATGAATGTAACTACAGTGTGTAAAACATGACATTAAAATCCTAATAAATAAATCCATAAACAAGTCTATAGGCAGTTGTAGCCTAGAGTCTAAGGTCCTGAACTAGTAATCAAAAGGTTGCTGGTTCAAGCCCCACCATTACCAGGTTGCCGGATGGAATGCTGTTCCTCCACAACCATGGGATCGAACCCAGGACCTTCTTGCTGTGAGGTGACAGTGCTACCCACTTAGCCACCGTGCCGCCCAATTTATAACAATGTACAGCACACAGAATAACATAAAGTGCATAGACAATAGATTCTCTAAATACTCTACCATGCAACAATATTAAGAGACAGTAGATACATGGCGTACAGATACCCGCTAGACAAAACAAAACAGAGCAGAACAGAACCCAAAGTACATTTTGCTGTTAACTGTTTGGTTGATAACCAAACAGAACTAGTTCTGCTCACTGTGTTTTTGCTCATCTTATCACCACATTTACTGTTTTTATTAAATAAAACATGAATTTGATGATGAAAACTCAGTGACGTGTTTTATATTTTGATGGAACTTACGTGTCATAAATGTGGCTATAAAACCGAGCATTGAGCGCACCCAGTTCTGCGCCAACCAGAACAAAAGGCGGGGCAATCTCAGCGGCCTTGACCAATCTGTGCAGATCGTCTACCATCCTGGGAAGAAAAACATAAAAGTGTGTAGGTCAGTTCCTCTGAGTAAGTGTAGACAGACAGCAATAGCTCATTTATCACCAGGCTGTTTTTTGACACGGATCTGTGGACCTCTGACCTCTAGTGGACATTAGCAGAACACTTAGCTGTGTCCTTGTGGTCTGAGAGTGACCACGCAGATATAAAACAAATTAGAAGCAAGCACCAGGAGAGAGGGCCAGGGTGGGGTGTCAGACAGTTACAATGACATCACCAGCAACCAAAAGGACTAAATCACTGACCACAGAATAAAGGTTTTGTCATGACCGCCCTTCTCTTGAGCTAAACCCTATAGAAAACCGTGGGATGAGGCAAAGACCAGAGTCCACATTTGGTATGGAGCAATGATCTCAGATTCTCTGCCATATTGCATTAAGCAGTACATAAGACAACACAAGGCCTGTTATCTTAAAGAAAGTCTGCACAAAGTACTGAATAAAGAATTACCAATAATCAAGGTACACAAATGTATAATTTATTTAATGATAAGATTTGGGGTATTTTCCTTCAATTACAGTACTCCTAACAAAGGGTTCATATTTTGATTGACAGATCAAGCCAGGTTTGTTCATGTGTTCCAGGGGTGCCAAGATTTTTGGAGGGCCATGTCAGTGGTCAAGTGGTCAAGTGGTCATGTCAATGGTCGAGAGAGAGAGCTATGTCCTGAACTGTCCTCTTGAATCTGTAAAGGAGGTAAGAGAAAGGAGGAAAGCAGGATGATAGCACCAGACTCCTCCACCCCCTGTGTAAAAAGGAGCGCTACCGCAGGTCCTTCATTCCAGCAGTATAGCCTAGCGGTTAAGGTACTGGACTAGTAAGCAGAAGGTCGCTGGTTCAAACCCCGCCACTGTTGGGTCCTTGAGCAAGGCCGTTAACCCTCAATTGCTCAGACTGTATACTGTAAGTCACTTTGGATAAAAGCGTCTGCTAAATGCTGAAAATGTAAATTCCAGACCATTTAATAAAGTCTTATCTATATATATATATATATATATATATATATATATATATACAGTGTATCACAAAAGTGAGTACACCCCTCACATTTCTGCAGATATTTAAGTATATCTTTTCATGGGACAACACTGACAAAATGACACTTTGACGCAATGAAAAGTAGTCTGTGTGCAGCTTATATAACAGTGTAAATTTATTCTTCCCTCAAAATAACTCAATATACAGCCATTAATGTCTAAACCACCAGCAACAAAAGTGAGTACACCCCTAAGAGACTACACCCCTAAATGTCCAAATTGAGCACTGCTTGTCATTTTCCCTCCAAAATGTCATGTGATTTGTTAGTGTTACTAGGTCTTAGGTGTGCATAGGGAGCAGGTGTGTTCAATTTAGTAGTACAGCTCTCACACTCTCTCATACTGGTCACTGAAAGTTCCAACATGGCACCTCATGGCAAAGAACTCTCTGAGGATCTTAAAAGACGAATTGTTGCGCTACATGAAGATGGCCAAGGCTACAAGAAGATTGCCAACACCCTGAAACTGAGCTGCAGCACAGTGGCCAAGATCATCCAGCGTTTTAAAAGAGCAGGGTCCACTCAGAACAGACCTAGCGTTGGTCGTCCAAAGAAGCTGAGTGCACGTGCTCAGCGTCACATCCAACTGCTGTCTTTGAAAGATAGGCGCAGGAGTGCTGTCAGCATTGCTGCAGAGATTGAAAAGGTGGGGGGTCAGCCTGTCAGTGCTCAGACCATACGCCGCACACTACATCAAATTGGTCTGCATGGCTGTCACCCCAGAAGGAAGCCTCTTCTGAAGTCTCTACACAAGAAAGCCCGCAAACAGTTTGCTGAAGACATTTCAACAAAGGACATGGATTACTGGAACCATGTCCTATGGTCTGATGAGACCAAGATTAATTTGTTTGGTTCAAATGGTCTCAAGCATGTGTGGCGGCAATCAGGTGAGGAGTACAAAGATAAGTGTGTCATGCCTACAGTCAAGCATGGTGGTGGGAATGCCATGGTCTGGGGCTGCATGAGTGCAGCAGGTGTTGGGAAGTTACATTTCATTGAGGGACACATGAACTCCAATATGTACTGTGAAATACTGAAGCAGAGCATGATCCCCTCCCTCCGGAAACTGGGTCGCAGGGCAGTGTTCCAGCATGATAATGACCCCAAACACACCTCTAAGACGACCACTGCTTTATTGAAGAGGCTGAGGGTAAAGGTGATGGACTGGCCAAGCATGTCTCCAGACCTAAACCCAATAGAACATCTTTGGGGCATCCTCAAGCGGAAGGTGGAGGAGCGCAAAGTCTCGAATATCCGCCAGCTCCGTGATGTCGTCATGGAGGAGTGGAAAAGCATTCCAGTGGCAACCTGTGAAGCTCTGGTAAACTCCATGCCCAGGAGAGTTAAGGCAGTTCTGGGAAATAATGGTGGCCACACAAAATATTGACACTTCAGGAACTTTCACTAAGGGGTGTACTCACTTTTGTTGCCGGTGGTTTAGACATTAATGGCTGTATATTGAGTTATTTTGAGGGAAGAATAAATTTACACTGTTATATAAGCTGCACACAGACTACTTTTCATTGTGTCAAAGTGTCATTTTGTCAGTGTTGTCCCATGAAAAGATATACTTAAATATCTGCAGAAATGTGAGGGGTGTACTCACTTTTGTGATACACTGTATATATATATACAGTATATATATATATATTCGCTGGGTGGCAAGGT
This sequence comes from Trichomycterus rosablanca, assembly GCF_030014385.1. Classification (NCBI taxonomy): domain Eukaryota; kingdom Metazoa; phylum Chordata; class Actinopteri; order Siluriformes; family Trichomycteridae; genus Trichomycterus; species Trichomycterus rosablanca. The sequence continues at coordinate 5,263,939 of NC_086010.1, read as the reverse complement.
GGCTCAGTGGGAAGCACTGTCGCCTCACAAGAAGGTCCTGGGTTTAATCCCCAGGTGGGGTGGTCCGGGTCCTTTCTGTGTGGAGTTTGCATGTTCTCCCTGTGTCCGTGTGGGTTTCCTACGGGTGCTCCGGTTTCCTCCCACAGTCCAAAGACGTGCAAGTGAGGTCAATTGGAGACACTAAATTGTCCAAGACTGTGTTCAATATAAACTTGTGAACTGATGAACCTTGTGTAACGAGTAACTACCGTTCCTGTCATGAATGTAACCAAAGTGTAAAACATGACGTTAAAATCCTAATAAACAAACAAACTGACTACGCTATATGGACAAATGTGGACACCTGTCCATGACCTTGTTGGACATCCTATACCCAAACCATTGGTGATAATGTGGAGTGCGTGTCATGTTTTCCCAGAAACATCTGCAAAGAAGCTCCCACCGTCATACCTTGGGCGTTCTACAGTGTTCTTAGGATCATACAATCACCCCTTCTTTCTCCAAACATGACAAGCTGAATTCATATTCACTTCATTCGGACATTTTTACTTCAGCTGTGCATCGCGGTGTTTGTTTTTTTAACAGAGACGTTTGGCTCGGGGGTTTTAATCACAAGAACTCAATCAATTCAGAAATGTGCTTCACAGGCTCAAACACTTAATTCCCGAGACCTATCGGACAACCTTTCGCTTCAGAAGAAGCTTTGATTGAATTACTCCATCAATATGGAAACCAATATGAGGAATGTGCAAAGTGACATGAAATGTGCCACCCTGAGCTGATGTGGCGTGTTTTATGACTGCTCGACCGGAATGCTCTGCCCAACAAATCAAAGCAGTGCCCAAATGAAGAGGTCTCACAGCGGCAGGCCCAGGATACATCCGTCAAAGTGCCCGCGTCTGCCAGGTTATTGAATTCCGGGAAGGAAATTGAATGCTCACATTTGAACCTGCAGGTGAGGCTCCCGCTGTGGAAAGTCAGGAGTGTTACTGTGTCTACAGTTATGAGATGAAAACAAGCAAACGTGCTGTGTGATCACAATGACCCATGATGTAGCCCAACATGCTACACAAGGATAAGGAGGACAGTCAGTGGGTCTGTCAGAAAACCTACTGATCTCTCTACATAGACGCATTTTACGTCGTCATACATGCCTGGGAAGAAGGCTGTCTGAATTCTTAGATGCCTTAAAATGCTCCTACTGAGGTGCCTTAATTCTAAGCGATAATCTGACTGAACAATGAGGGAGCGTTCAACGCTTCCTTAGCGGTAAATACAATCCCAGCATTCAGTGCTGAACATGGTGGACGAATGCAGAGCAAGAGTTCTTTTCAAATGTAAATAAATTCTTACTCATTTTTAATTTGTATAAAGGTGCACAAGTGTCGTTTATTTGCAAATTTGGGCTCGTCAGGGACAATCTAACCGTTTTCGGTACACGGAGGGAGATGTTAGCTGGCATGCTAGCGGGTTGTACCACCTCAGCACTTTGGTTTGACTGGCCTGAGACTAACTGTGCTAGCTTAGTAAGTGAAAACTGCAGTGGCGTAATCGATGTAATCTAATCTGTCTAAGTAGTGTGTCTGAATAACCTGCCTTATGAGTTTGATGTCTGAAGTAGAGAATCCTCTCTACTTAGACAGCTGCCCAGGTAGGCAGTAGGCAGCTCACTAGGTTGCACCACTTAATCCAAAAGGGGGATGGAAATAGGTTAGACCAGGGTTATTTAAAATAATTAAATGAACAACACACCCTGACAGCACTCTTTTTCCCGTCTCTGTGCAGGTGCCAGCAATCAGCCAGCAGGGGTCGTATTTGTATTAGTCATAAGAGAGACCCTGTCCGGCTTTTAATATCCCACCCCTATCTGAACAACAGGCCAATCATTGTTCATGTGGCTGCTCAGCCCATCCGGCAGGCAGAGCTGAGATTTCTAACAGGCACATAACACGAAATAAACTTGTACACAAACACCCCCTTGTGGAGTCTTAACATTACACCTTGTAAACCACAGTGGCACCAGATTGTCACCAATTTCGTTGAGCATATTTTGTTTTGTGTTTCGTTTTGATGAATTGTTTGTGTTACCTGGGTCAAGGGCAAAAATCATGGAGAAAATATGAGTTGGTTGAACGAAAGTAAAAAAAAAACCTGGGTTAGACACTTCGCTTCACAACAAACACATTTCTAACCCTGTCTTTATGGAGCTTGTGCACAGTGAGACAGTCCTGCTAGAACCAATATTTATTTATTAATTATTTATTTATATTAATGTCATGTTTTACACGCATGACAGGACAGGGAGTTACTGGTTACACAAGATTCATCAGTTCAAGTTTAATGTCAAACACAGTGATGATTAGATACAATTTTGTATCGCCAATTAAACTGACTGCATGTCCTTGGACTGTGGAGGAAAACCCACCAGACACGGGAAGAACATGCAAACTCCACACAGAAAGGACCCGGACCACTCCAACTGGGAATCAAACCCAAGACCTGCTTGCTGTGAGACGACAGGGCTACCCACCGAGCCACCTTGCCGCCCACTAGAACTAATAAGGGCCATCCTTACACTGTTGCCACAACATCGAAAGCTAATTTGACTGTAATTATATAGTTTTTAGAATTGTATTCATTTACATTTTATCTTAATACAAGCATTATAATAACACTATTATTTGGAAAATTGAAACACATTAAAGATTAAAAGCAAAAGAGGGGATTAAAAAAAAACTCTAAGTACCTTCCGGTGGTCGATGATCTCCACGTTTTCTCCATGCCCGTGGTCTCATTCGGCATAGCTCTCCTACTGAAGCCAAGCCCCACTCGGTCATACGCACAAACCTAAGAACATAAAAACAAACGTTCTGTCTTAGACCCATAATGGTCTCACCAAGAAAGTAATGTTAAAAAATTACATTACTTTGCATTTCTTAGTTTCGTGGGACAACACCAACAACAAACAATGAATATTTGTTACTAGTGCACACAGTATTTTTAATGAGTTTGTTTGTTTATTAGGATTTTAACGTCATGTTTTACACTTTTGGTTACATTCATGACAGGAAACGGTAGTTATCACAAGGTTAATCAGTTCACAAGGTTATATCGAACACAGTCATGGACAATTTAGCATCTTCAATTCACCTCACTTGCATGTCTCCATGACTGTGGGAGGAAACCCACGCAGACTCAGGGAGAACATGCAAACTCCACACAGAAAGGACCCGGACCGCTCCCACCTGGGGATCGAACCCAGGACCTTCTTGCTGTGAGGCGACAGTGCTACCCACTTAGCCACCGTGCCGCCCGTATTTTTAATGAGCCTCTACCGAACAGTTGAGATGATCACAAACATGATGCAGCTTTTCATGGGTGACTTTGTTAGACATAAAGGTTAGAAATGCTGTTTTCTTAAAACTACAGTGTCAATCATTAATATTGTATACAATAATATTGTATGTATTAATAATATGAGTTTAACACACGTCAACCAACAAGTGGATACGACACAAACAAGATTATTTAAAAATACAGCTTATTTTAAGTATTTAGACTCAAGGCAAGCCAAACCAAATGGGTTAACATCACAACACCAGTCACACACAAGGAAAAAGTCTAAACACAAATGTATCTGTTGCCTTTATTTCATTAGTTTTGCATTTAGGAGTTACACTTTTCAACCTTCAAAAAATCAGATCTGCATTTTTAAAGATGCTCCATGCCTGCTGCAACAACAACACAAGTTTAAAACTTGTACTGGATAAGTTCAGGCATGACCTGCCAGCTCCTGGCACTCAGAGCTCATTATCTCACTACGTACAGACCAGTATGGGAGAAAAACTGGTCCAGCCACCCAGCATGCTCAATTACAACAGCTGACACAGGCTTGTGCATTTCTGCACACCTACTGCAGCTTCATCCAACCCTGATGAGCAGCTAATTTATCTGTTTACCTGTGGAAAGGTGAAACCACAAACTTCCTAACCTTACAATGAATCTGTTTCAACTTCTTCAAAAGTTGAAACATTAAGAATGTTTCTCTATTTATTAAGAATTTTCTTTTCTACACAAGCGCCTTCCGATGCATTTTCCCAGCATCGTACCAACTTTTAATGTCATTAACAACAAATGTTTTTGGTTGAGCTCATAGCCACTGATGCAGCGCTGCTTTCACATCACATGAAAATCTTCTTCCCCTTAAAGCTTCGAGTGTCCAAACAGGTGAAAACCAGATGGAGCTAAATCAGGACTACAATCGTCTCTCAGTCTCTCAGACACGACCAATTACTCCTCCTCCCACCCGCACCGCTTCCAACCAAAATGTAAAAGTGCAGAAACTTTTTGAAGATTCGTATTATTCTAGCTTCGTATCAACAGATATAGAAACTGGAGGCCCTTTCCTGTTTCAGCCTGACTGAGCTCCTAAGCACAAAGCAAAGTCCATACAGACATGATTTTATGAGTTTGGTAAGCTAGGATTGCCTGGCAATGAATTGGAATGTCAACAACAGTGCTTGACCTTATGAGAGCTTGCTAGACTGAATGGACACAGATTCCCACAGGCACAATTAAAAACGTAATTAAAAGCTGTTTTACAGAAGTGGAGTCTGTTACACTCAGGGTGGCATGGTGGCTAAGTGGGTAGCACTGTCGCCTCACAGCAAGAAGGTCCTGGGTTCGATCCGGTCCGGGTCCTTTCTGTGCAGAGTTTGCATGTTCTCCCCATGTCTGCGTGGGTTTCCTCCGGGTGCTCCAGTTTTATCCCACAGTCCAAAAACATGCAGCCAGGCTGATTGGAGACACTGAATTGTCCTGTAGGTACCTGGCCGCTAGGATGCATAAACCAGTGCATTGTAGTGCCGATCCCAAGCCCGGATAAATAGGGAGGGTTGTGTCAGGAAGGGCATCTGACGTAAAAACTGTGCCAAATCAATAATGCGGATCACGATCCGCCGGCGACCCCTAACAGGAGCAGCCGAGGAAATAGAGAGAGTCTGTTACACTCAAAAGGGCTGCAACTTGACTTTAATGATCATGTTTTTTTAATGGGATGACCAGCAAGTTCTTCACCGCAGTAGGTGACCAGTACAGAATCAGCAAATAACTGAACTTGCCTTTGTGGTTTGTGAAACTGTTTCTTGCACGTGATGCCAAATATCTGAAGACGTTCCAGTCGGAGCATCAAGTATCACTGAAGAAAAAAAAACACAGTTTTGGTCACTGAGAGCATCAGCATCATATAATCCAACAATCACTATTAAATTAAAGATTCAATCACAACTAAATATTTTTAAATGACATAAAACTGCCCACTTGTTTTACTGTAATTTCAACAAGAAGAGGCAATATAGAAACGTGTTTACCAACGGGCTGCCCGTAGCCTTTACAGATGAGGCTGATCTTCTGACCCTGACCGATATCTATCAACTGTGCATCTGAAAGAAACCCAAAGAAAAAAGGCATGAGAGAGAGGAAACTGAAATAAATCTAATAACTCCATCACATCCTGTCACCTTTGGGTCTGAGAACTTGCTCTTCTCTTTGAAGTGAGGCGTAATTTAGAAAAGGTGGTATGAAGATAATGAGGAGGAGGATTTTCCCTATAAACAGTAGTGAACTCCAGCAGCTCCTCTTCTCCTCCTGTGGTGGTTTCACTGAGACAGATTCATCTGCTGCCTGCACCTGAAAAAAAACACACGTCACATTTCAGCTACAAACAGGGTGACTGTTCACCGTCGAGCAAGCTTTACATTAGTATTAGATGAGGTCAGTTACGGTGACTGTTCATTTTCCTTTTTCTCTGTCCAAGTGATAAACAACAAACTTCAGTCCAGCCTGAAGGTGCCAGGAGGTACAGTGTGTGTGTGTGTGTGTGTGTGTGTGTGTGTGTGTGTATTAAGCTACAGCAGGAGGTACAGTGTGTGTGTGTGTGTGTGTGTGTGTGTGTGTGTGTGTGTGTGTATTAAGCTACAGCAGGAGGTACAGTGTGTGTGTGTGTGTGTGTGTGTGTGTGTGTGTATTAAGCTACAGCAGGAGGTACAGTGTGTGTGTGTGTGTGTGTGTGTGTGTGTGTGTGTTAAGCTACAGGAGGTACAGTGTGTGTGTGTGTGTGTGTATTAAGCTACAGAAGGAGGTACAGTGTGTGTGTGTGTGTGTGTGTGTGTGTGTGTGTATTAAGCTACAGAAGGAGGTACAGTGTGTGTGTGTGTGTGTGTGTGTGTGTGTGTGTGTGTGTGTGTGTGTGTGTGTGTGTGTGTGTGTGTGTGTGTGTGTGTGTGTGTGTGATTATTAGCATGTGAACTAGTTGAATTACAGAGTTACAGTAAAAACCTTCTTTCTGTCAGTCGGAACACTCCCGCTGGTTTCTTGGTTAACTGGCCTCCTGCGCGACATTTTGCCAACAAACTTCAATAATTAATTTATTTAATTATTAATTCATTCACATTTAAACTGAATGAATGAAACGAGAGCAAGAAAACTTCCTCAAACAGCCCTGATCGCTACAGTAACTGCAGAGGGACAAAAAGCGTTTCGTTTTAAGCCAGTTAGAAATTTAAACAATTTAACGAGAACGTATTTTCTTTTTATTTCTTCTTCTTATTATTATTATTACTATTATTATTACTACTACTACTATTCTTATTATTATTGTTATTACTACTATTATTATCATTATTACTACTACTACTATTATTATTATTATTATTATTATTATTATTATTATTATTATTGTTACTATTATTATTACTACTACTACTACTATTATTATTATTATTATTATTATTGTTACTATTATTATTACTACTACTACTACTATTATTATTACTACTACTACTACTATTATTATTATTATTATTATTGTTACTATTATTATTACTACTACTACTATTATTATTATTATTATTATTATTGTTACTATTATTATTACTACTACTACTACTATTATTATTATTATTATTGTTACTATTATTATTACTACTACTACTACTATTATTATTATTATTATTATTATTGTTACTATTATTATTACTACTACTACTACTATTATTATTATTATTATTATTATTATTGTTACTATTATTATTACTACTACTACTACTATTATTATTATTATTATTATTATTGTTACTATTATTATTACTACTACTACTACTATTATTATTACTACTACTACTATTATTATTATTATTATTGTTACTATTATTATTACTACTACTACTACTATTATTATTACTACTACTACTACTACTATTATTATTATTATTATTGTTACTATTATTATTACTACTACTACTATTATTATTATTATTATTATTGTTACTATTATTATTACTACTGCTACTACTATTATTATTACTACTACTACTACTACTATTATTATTATTATTATCATTATTACTATTATTATTATCATTATTATTATTGTTGTTATTACTATTATTATTATTATTATTATTATTATTACTACTACTACTATTATTATTATTTGTATTACTACTACTACTGTTATTATTATTATTATTAACATTATTATTGTTGTTGTTATTATTATTACTACTACTATTATTACTATTTGTATTACTACTACTACTGTTGTTATTATTGTTGTTATTATTATTACTGGCCGCTTTATTTACTGCTATTTACGTCATTAGCCATTGTTTTTACAAAGCTTCACAAGGCTTTTCACAAGATTTTTAGGTGTGACTATGGACATTTTTGCCTATTGAATTTAATTTAATCTAAAGAACACTTGCAAGGTCAGGCACTGGTCTTGTACAAGAAATGACAAGTGACATTTTAAACAATCCCAAAGGTGTTTAATAGGATTAAGTTCAGGACTTTGAACTACAGAAGTCTACTGGTGTTTTTCGATACCAAACTAGACAAATCTTTTCTTTATGGACTTCAGATTGTGCACAGGACCAAAGTCACTCTGAAACATGCAAGGTCCTTCTCCAAACTGATGCCACAAAATTGGAAGCATATAATTTATTTTATACAGTCGATTTTATACACCTGTTAGCAATCTGAATGATTTAACCCAATATTTAGAGGTGATCCTGGGCCACACCGTGCTTTGTCTCTACTATTTCTGTCATAATTTTTATTCAAAGTATTTTAAACCCCATTAACACCTGAAAGACATTCTGCCACCATCACCTCTGGAGTTCTCTGAGGTAAATGAAATTCTGGATATACAGATAATGAAGTTAGGTTTAAAGAAAACCAGGCCTAGAAGATAAGACCCCTTACTGTGTCTGAAATAAGGTGCATAATTGCAAGGGATAAAAAATCGCTGCTTCTGTCTTCTGCAAACCAGGGTGCTGCAGAATGGAAGCAGATAATCTTGAGCTGTCAATCACACAGCCGTGTTATCACACCCGGCTCTGATCCAGCAGCAGAAGACAGTTCGCATGCTTTGAAGGAAGGTCCAGAAACTAGAGAGTAAATACATCCTGCAGCTACAGGGCTGGAGCTACAAAATAATTCATTGCTGTAATTAAAAAGAGGCAGGCCGGGATGGGAGTGACGAATGACACTTATTGACTCTGTCAGGCAGCGTGGGTGTTTGATATTTTTAAACATGGAAGCTGAAACCCAGCAGAGGGTTTATGTTTCCAGTGATGGGAGGAAATGTGGCAAACTCACCCTCCTCCAGCTGTTCCAGTTTCAAATAATGAAACTATAGGATGGCTCTGCTCGTCAACTTCAGGCACATGCAGTACGCTGCCATACGAAGAATTAATCAACCACTTTTTTACTTTCAGAAACTGTATTTATTTTAGTTATCCAAGTGTATTAAGTTATCCAATACACTATATGACCAAAAGTACTTGGACACATTTACATTTTCAGTATTTAACAGACACTTTTATCCAAAGTGACTTAGAGTACTGTGACAGTATATAGTCTAAGCAAGTGAGGGTTAAGGGCCTTGCTCAAGGGCCCAACAGTGACAACCTGGGAGTAATGGGGTTTGAACCAGTGACCCTTCGATTACCAGTCCAGCACCTTAACCGCTAAGCTACAGCAAATGGTATTTAAAAAGAGTAAAGGACCTTCCCTAAATTGTTTCTGCAAAGTTGAAAGCATATGATTTCCTTTATATAGATGATTTATTACACTTGCTAGCAATTGTTGTGGATAAAAGACATACATTTAATAATTAGAAGGGGTGTTTCAATACTTTTGTCCATATATTGTATATCATTTCAGTGTTGTGTTTTACCACAGCTTTATCCTGGTCAGGATCACAGTGGGTTCGGTTTCCCTGAAATCACTGCTTGCAATGCAGCAACACACCTTGGATAGGACACCAATGGGACAGTGGTAGCCTAGTGGGTAGAGCTTTGGGCTATTGACTGAAGGGTTGAGAGTTTGAATCCCAGCTCTGCCATGCTACCACTGTTGGGCTCTTGAACCCTCTCTGCTCCAGGGGCCCGTACAGTGAATGACCCTGCACTCTGACCCCAGCTTCCAGACAAGCTGGCCTATGTGGAAAAAGAGTTTTGTTGTACTGTACACGTGTAGATGTATTTATAACAAATAAAGGCGTTCTTCCAGTACAAAACTCTGTGATATGTCGTACTTGGCACGTGTTTGCTCATGGCAGCTGATGCACATGGGTTAAAATCATTAATCACTCACTAATTTACAAAAATTACTCCTAAGAAATAAACTCCAGCACATACCTGAGGGAAGTAAACAAGCCTGAGGGCAAAATTACCATGTTGGTCAGCAAGGGAGATCATTCTTAATGGGGAATTAATTAATTAATGCAACAGCAACTCCTACTGTTTGGTCGAGGCACACAACACGCTTCTTAGTTTGTGCTGGTGAGTAAAAGACATGTTTGATACAGTAGATTCACACGTGCCAGATAAGTTGTGTGCTACACTTATGGACCAATGTGAGTGTTGTGCATGCAGTGGGGGTCATGAGAGCCATGAAGAACTGAAAATCAGCTCAATACATTTACATTTGTAGCATTTAGCAAATGATTTTTTTTTATCCAAAGTAACTTACAATTATGACTGAATACAATTTGAGCAATTGAGAGTTAAGGACCTTGCTCAGGGGACCAACAGTGGCAACTTGGCAGTGGTGATTATTTAACCAGTGAGCTAATCAATAGATTACATATAATGAGTTTCCTGGACTAATACAAAGATGTAACGTGTTTAATAAATGTGAAACGAAACTTTGCAGGATCTCAGAGCTGAATGAGGACCGAAATGCTTTATTCTGTCTTAAATGTCCCTGAGTCTGTCTACATGCTGAGTGCAAAATTATTATTGGCTAGAAATCAAGTTCAGGCAGATATAAACACACACTGTTTACCTCTGACTGGCTGGCAGAAGCTGACGATGCACTTTGGTGATACCAGGACTATCTGATGAAAACAGGAAATAGCTTTTCACTGGCTGGAGTGTTATCTCAATCACTGTTACATCTCAAACTGACACCTGACAGAAGTCATGACTGATATGAAGTCATGATTATTTGTATTATTTAGGTAGGCTGAGTGGCAAAAAAAACTGGAGGAATTCTGATAAGGTTGCTGGTTCAAGCCCTTGACTAAGGGCCTCAGTTACTTGGGTTGAAGGTGTTAGGGCAGTTGTAGCCTAGTGGTCAAGGTGCTGGACTAGTAATCAAAACGTCGCTAGTTTGAGCCCCACCTCTGCCAGGTTGCCACAGTTGGGCCCTTGAGCAAGGCCCTCAATTGCAATTTACTATCACAGTACTGTAAGTCGTTTTGGATAAAAAGTGCTGAAAATGTAAAGCTCTTCACAGATCAGCCACAACATTACAACCACTGACAAGTAAAGAGATTAACATCGATTATCTTGTTACAAAGGTACCTGTCTGGGGGTGGAACATATCAGGTAGCAAGTGAACAGTCGGTTCCTGAAGTTGATGTGAAGGAAAAATAAGCAGTGTTAGGATCTGAGCAACTCTAATAAAGAACAAACTGTAACTGTTGAACAGTTGGGTCGGAGCATCTTTTGCTTAAACAAGCTGCCCCAGAATTTAAGATTGCACAAGGAGGCAGCACGGTGGTGTTGTGAGTAACGTTGTCACCTCACAGCAAGAAGGTCCAAGGTTCGACTCCAAGGTTGGAACTGCAGAGCACAACGTGCCATTGATATGAGAGGTAAACGTCGGCTACGAAGGTGTAGAGGGGGAACCAACACGCTACAGTGGAGCAGCTCATCGCCAAAATGAACCATGGGGCTACCAGACGTGTGTCTCAAACAGTAGTTTAGCAAATTCTACTGCATATGGGTCTCTGAAGCAGTCGGATGGTCATTGCATCGGCAGAAAAGGCTTCAATTATCACAGCAGTTTCGGAATTGGACCTCCAATGAGTCACGTTTTCTTCTTCATCAAAAGTTAAACGTTAGTGTGTCAGGTGAGAAACATCAGAGTACAAACACCCTGCAACTACTGCTGGAAGAACACAAGCTGGTGGTGGCAGCGTTTTGGTCTGGGGAATGTTTTATGATATTTTCTGGGTCCAGGCATCTACGTGGAAGGCACTCTCAACCCATTGTCATGTCTCATTGTCTTGCTAGAAGATCCCATCTGCCCCAGGGAAGAGTCCAATGACACTCAGCATGTAAAAGTATATACACATATATAGAAAGAGTAAAAGATAGATTTTTTTCAGACTATAAATTGTCAGTCATACAAAGAATTAATGATCTGCTGATTACTGACCAGAATTCTTGAGGTTTTTTTGTATGTGTTGTGGAGTCCTGAACGCCTTCTGCAGTGTGTAAGGCTTCCTGCCATGTGTGACAAATCCAACAGCAAATGACGAACAGTTGCCAAGCATGTCGAGAACATCTGATGTGTAAATAATGGAAGAAATGAGATTCTAATTCTCCAGTCAGACAACGTGTCCGTTTTCATACCGTTATTCATTTTCACTTGTTTGACCAGCAGTTTGGTTTAAAAAACAAGGGTGAGAAGTTACATGTACTTCATTCTTACTGTACTGAAGTACAAATTTAAGGTATCAGTATTGATGATTTATTTTACTTGATACTTTTTACATGTACTAACTTAATTAAAACGGAAAAAATCTATAAATACTTGTTAGTCTTAAATTAAAACAGATAATTAAGTTTTTTACTAGGTTTTTTAAAACTAAATGAAGCAGTTAAACAAATAATTGTACTTTTTCCTTTTGTCCTCATAGTTCACCACTGCTTTATCCTGGTTAGGGTTGTGGTGGGTCCAGATTCCCTGGATTTACTCAGTTCAATGCAGTAACACACTTTGGACAGGACGCCAATCCAAACAACTATTCTGCACTTCTATTCATCCAAGTTTATACATAAACTAATTTAATCCACATTCCATATTTTTCATTAGAGCCCATGTGAGAGGATCAGAAAATATTAAATACCCAAATTATTTAAATCATTTATTGTTCAGTTAATCATGAATGAATGCTGAATTATCACAATGCTGTGCTTTTAAATTGAATCAGTTGTGCTTGTATTACATGACCAGAGCTTACAGATGACAGATGACAGATTTTCTAATACATATTTTCCAATTTATTAAGATGAAAGAAGAACAGGAACTCTTAACAGTGCATCTAATGCCGATTATTTAACAGAACTCAAGAGGTTTCGAATGTCAGACCAACTTGGAGTTCTAAACACCTTCTGTGTTGTAATGTCTGCTGTCATGAGTGACAAATCCATCAGCTTGGCATTTTATATGGTAATCAATTGAGCTTTTTATTAATCTGACTCACAAAACCAAAACTAAATGTACCGGGTACCATAGTCAGAATAAAACACCTAAATACTTGATAAAATAAGCACAAGTTTGTACCTTTATGGCCACTTTTTTAACGAAATTATTTAAACTTCAAGCTGTCAAATTACTCTAAAAAACAATACCAGATTGAATCTGTTACCATTTTTATCCCGTAGAGAACGTTGTGCATAATCCATCTTGTCTCTTCTCGTTCAGTATATTTGGCATAGAACATAATGAGAGAAAGCACTAATAACATTGTACCAGCTGGACTTTTACACAATATACCCAATATACCCCCACCCCCCCACCCCCCACCAATGAATTATTCCATTAAAAATACAACAGTCAGTCTGAAGTAGTCTCTGCCTGACCACTCTCATTAAACAAACATCCACAGAGAAACAAATGTTGTGTGGCTGGATGTGTCCGGTTCTCAAAATTTACTATTATTTTACTACATAAATGTTTTTTTTTATATCAGAATCCGTTGTGATTGATTTTAAATAAGTCTGACCATAATCCATACACACAGACTAACAGAACTACATAGATAGAAAGACAGACACATAGATAGACAGACAGACAGACAGATATACGTAGACAGACAGACAGACAGACATACCGATAAACCAACCTACAGACAGACAGACAGACATGCATAGACAGACAGACCGATAAACCAACCTACAGACAGACAGACAGACAGACAGACAGACAGACAGACAGACAGACAGACAGACAGACAGACAGACAGATAGATAGATAGATAGATAGATAGACAGACAAATGGATAGCTGGATAGACAGATAGATAGATAGATAGATAGATAGTTAGATAGATAGATAGATAGATAGATAGATAGATAGATAGATAGATAGATAGATAGATAGACAGACAGACAGACAGACAGACAGACAGGCAGACAGGCAGACAGGCAGGTAGACCGACTGACCAACTGACAGAGAGATGGATAATCCAGTATAATTTAGATGAGCAATATGCTTTTGTATCTGTGATAACTACTCTCCTACTCCTTATATGATTATATAATCATGTTGTATGGTATTGAGCCTATACCTTATGTGTTTATATAAACAAATTTCTTAGCTAACACTTGGTTGAACATGCAGTTATTTATAATAATAAATATAATTAGGTTCCATTCCTGAAGTGGAAACTCTCTGTTTCAGAGATGCTGATTTCTGATTATTTGTGTTTTGGTTGTGATTGATGGTAGGTTGGATTGAAAACGTTGACTTACTATTTGCCCCAAGTGTTGGACAAACCTAATCTAACACTGCTTCAGTGAAAATAACAGGCAGTCATGAAGTGCACCTACGTTTGAGTCCTTCTGTATGTTAAACAGCTGAACAGACCGACTTTTCCTTTGTGTTCGGTCGTTATCGAGAGCAGACGACAAGCTATCATCCCAGCACTCCTGGCTAACCTGACATTTCCAAACGCGTCTCCTTTTTTAATGCAAATGACAGCAGTTTTCAGAATATTTTTACAAATCAGGTAATGTGATGAGAAACAGTCAGGTGATGAGCTTGTCAGATCTGTTCGAGGCAGAAGCAGTGAAGCTTCCAGATCTGCTCATTATGAAGGTCATCTCCTGCGGCTAATGCTTACACCCTGTTGTGTCCTCATCTCGCTGATATTTTCACTGATACACATTCTCTCAGGGTAAAGCCCATGCAAATGGAAGATAAAGAAGCCAAGATGGCACCTGCACAAGATGGTACAGCTTGAATGACCAGAAGCTGTATTTGAGGTATTTGAGATAGATAGATAGATAGATAGATAGATAGATAGATAGATAGATAGATAGATAGATAGATAGATAGATAGATAGATAGATAGATAGACAGACAGACAGACAGACAGACAGACAGACAGACAGACAGACAGACAGACAGACAGACAGACAGACAGACAGATCAACCAACCTATAGACAGACAGACAAATAGATAGATGGATAAATAGATAGACAGATGGACAAATCGATCAACCTACCTATAGACAGACAGTCAGATAGATAGATAGATAGATAGATAGATAGATAGATAGATAGACCGAATAACAGACAGACAGACAGACAGACAGACAGACAGACAGACAGATAGATAGATAGATAGACAGACAGACAGACAAAAAATAAATAGACATACAGACAAACAGACCGATCAACCGACCGATAGACACAGACAAATTGATAGATAGACAGACAGACAGACAGACAGATAGATAGAGACAGACAGACAGACAGACAGATAGACAGACATACTGACCGACAAACAGACAGATAGATAGACAGACAGACATACAAATACACAGACAGACAGACATACAGACATACAGATAGATAGATAGATAGATAGATAGATAGATAGATAGATAGATAGATAGATAGATAGAGAGAGAGAGAGAGAGAGAGAGAGAGAGAGAGAGAGAGAGAGAGAGAGAGAGAGAGATAGATAGATAGATAGATAGATAGATAGATAGATAGATAGACAGACAGACAGACAGACAGACAGACAGACAAATACACAGACAGACAGACATACAGACATACAAATAGATAGATAGATAATCCAACATTCACATTCTCTGATGGTAACGTCCATTCAATTAAAGATAAAGATGCCAAGATGGCACCTGCACAAGATGGTACAGCTTGAATGACCAGAAGCTGGGACCTAATATAAATCCATTTACTGTCTACAATTACTTTAGTTTAAATATATTATTATATATTTGTATTTGAAGTATTTGAGGGGCAGCAGAAGACATCAATTAAGTCTATAGATAAAATAAAACTGTCGTTTGTTATCAGTGTGGTACCACTCAAGAGTGCACATGTTTACCTTTAGTTTGTACCATTTGCATAAGTCACATGATTATGAGCACCAGCTAATATCCAGAGCTAGACGGGATGAGTGACTCACTAAGGTCCTGGTAGGTCATCACAGCTATCTGGAGCCATGCTGACCGCAGTGCATCCCACAGCTGCTGGAGGGGGTGTGGGGGAGGATCAATAGAGTCAACATGACCATCGGGTTCAAGTCTGGGGAATTAGGGAGTCTTGGTAATGCTTTTCCAACCAGTGTGAGACGTGTCGCATCGTCTTGCTGGAAGATCCCAGGGAGGACAATCAGCATGTATGGGTGTACGAGATCTGCAAGGATAGTTTCATACCCACGTGACTTCCTTCATGGGCTAAAGTATTTGGACACCCATCTCAATTATTGTGATCAGGTCTTTAAGCCCCACCCATTGTTAAGAGTGTATAAAATTAATTATACCCCTTCAATTATGTAGCAACAGTTTGAAAATGACTATTCCAGGTTCCAGCGTGGCTGGATGATCCATAAAGACATGGTTTGACAAGTTTGATGTGGATGAACTTCAGTGGCCCGAGCGGATCCTTGAGCTCAACTCCGCTGAACACTGCCGTGACGGCAGTGTTCAGCGGAGTCTAGCTCAAGGATCCGCTCAGGCCACTGAAGTTCATCCACATCAAAGTTGGCAAACAATGTCTCCTAAAAATGCAAGTAATCATCTGCTATGTGATGTGATATAAGCACTTTTGGGTGACATGTCCCTTTAACTGATTTCTAATCCCGTAGCTCAGCAGCGCTACGGCTTCCCTGACTTATTAATGGAAAGGCGCCGGGGGGTTATGTGGCAGAATCAGAAGCATCGCTCATGGACCACTTCGACTCCACACTGCGCTCATCGATTTCCATCTCCCGCCACCGACACTTCTCATCAATCAATGTGCTAACAAGTCTTCATTTCGGCTCATAAAACGAACCACTCTCAGATCCGCTCGCCTTCGACTTTCCGTGGTAATAATCGAGAAGTTGACAGA
Source organism: Trichomycterus rosablanca (assembly GCF_030014385.1). Classification (NCBI taxonomy): domain Eukaryota; kingdom Metazoa; phylum Chordata; class Actinopteri; order Siluriformes; family Trichomycteridae; genus Trichomycterus; species Trichomycterus rosablanca. Next base: position 5,247,275 of record NC_086010.1, on the reverse strand, counting down.
TATTCACATTATTAACATGCTGTGTGTTTCTGAACAGCGTGTTTGTGTGTGTAAAAGAAATGCTACGTGTTAAACTACTATCATATGTCATTTGATAAGCAAATAATAGAGTTTTATGATTATTAATACCTATTTTGTATTATTATTCATAGTGGAACCAGAATCACTGACAGCAGGATATGTCGATTAGTGTTAGTAATGTTAAGTTTAGAATTTGCCTTTTTAGGGAACTGCTGGTGGTACAGCACCCAACATCCCAATGAGGCAGTTGTAGTCTAGTGGTTAAGGTACTGGATTAGTAATCGAAAGGTCGCTGATTCTAGCCCCACCACTGCCAGGATGCCACTGTTGGGTTCTTGAGCAAGACCCTTAACCCTCAATTGCTTAGACATTTACATTTGACATTTATCCAAAGCGACTCACAGTATACAGTCCAAGCAATTAAGGGTTAAGGGCCTTGCTCAAGGGTCCAACAAGGCTGGCAACCAGGCAGTGTTGGTGTGTGAACCAGCAACCTTCTGTTTACTAGTCCAGTACCCTAACTGCTGGGCAAATATTACATTTTTAATGCAAATGCAAATGTTAAATTCACATGACCGCCTGAATGACCAGAAACTTTTACCTAATGCACGTACATTTACTGGGCGGCATGGTGGTTTGGTGGGTAGCACTGTCGCCTCCCAGCCGGAAGGTCATGGGTTCGATCCCCAGGCGGGGCAGTCCGGTCCTTTCTGTGCAGAGTTTGCATGTTCCCCCCGTGTCTGCGTGGGTTTCCTCTGGGAGCTCCGGTATTCTCCCACAGTCCAAAACAACATGCAGTCAGGTTAATTGGAGACACTGAATTGCCCTGTAGGTGAATGGGTGAGTGTATGTATGTGTGTCTGCCCTGCGATGGACTGGCGCCCCATCCAGGGTGGTACTGTGAGCCTTGCGCCCATTGAAAAAACTGGGATAGGCTCCAGCACCCCCGTACGACCCTGACTGGATAAGCAGTTAAGAAAGTGAGAGAGAGACATACATTTACTAGTCTAAGATTATTTTAGTTCAGATATATTATTATTTATTTGTATTTTAGGTATTTTAGGGAAAACAGAGGACGATGAATTGAGTCCATACATGAAAAAATGGGCATTGGGCCCTGTTGGACCCTTATTCAGGTCCAACAGTGGAAACCTGACAGCGGTGGGGTTTGAACCAGCAACCATTTGCGTACTAGTCGAGTACCCTAACCCTCTACAACTGCTCTTACAGTATGCTGTTACAGTACTGTAAGTCGCTTTGAATAAAAGCGTCTGCTAAACGCCAAATATAAATGTAAATGACAGGATTATGTTTACATGTTACAGTTAACAATGATTAACCTACTGTTTCCTTTCTGAGTGGAATTAAAATAACAGACCTCAAGTAAACATGAAAACATTCCAATAGAAATAATCACTTGCCTCAGGTGTCCAGTATTACATGCAGCAAAAGCAATACACAGAAAACAATTTATTAGTTTGTTAATTTATTCTCAGTCATAAGTGTAGTACCCAGCAGCACTACTGTCTTTCTAACAGCCTGGAGAAACGAGCTTATGAAGTTTGTGTCTCTAAACGTCATATCGTCCAGTGTTTACTGTGACTGTGAGAAGTGACTGATGTGAAGAGAGTTATTGATACAGGACTACTTATATTTATTTGAACTATTTAGTACATATTTAGTGGAACGGCACGGTGGCTCAGTGGGTAGCACTGTCACCTCACAGCAAGAAGGTCCTGGGTTCCATCCCCAGGTGGGGCGGTCCGGGTCCTTTCTGTGTGGAGTTTGCATGTTCTCCCCGTGTCTGCGTGGGTTTACTCCGGGTGCTCCAGTTTCCTCCCACAGTCCAAAAACATGCAAGTGAGGTGAATTGGAGACACAAAATTGTCCATGAGTGTGTTTGATATAACCTTGTGAACTGATGAACCTTGTGTAATGAGTAACTACCGTTCCTGTCATGAATGTAACCAAAGAGTGTAAAATATGACGTTAAAATCCTAATAAACAAACAAACATATTTAGTTCATACAGCTACATCAAACCTATAACAGAATGTCTTGTAAATGTGTACTAGTGGGAAAAAGTATACAGATTAAATATGTATACATGCAAAGTGCTTTGTTATCATGGCATAGAACTGTTAAAGTGACTGCTTAACTTTGATGGTAGATTTGAGATAAATGTCATTTATATTCCACAGTGCTGTCTCTGTCCACCTCTTCTGTACATTGTTATTACAATGCCATTACTATTGCAGCTCTAAACATCTCTTTTTGATGAAGTTGCTGCCAGATGATGTTTGACTCTGTACCGATGACATTGGGGTGTGAGCTGGATAAATCAGCAGGTCAAGCTGTCTGCCGCAGTGACAGAAAAGTGCCAGTGTATTGCATCATTCACCCCCTTCCTCCTGCCCAGCACATCACATGGACTGTCACCCGTCAGCTTTTTACCATGTGACCAGAGCTGTGATAGTATAGTTGTAGGGCACTACTTTGTTTTTTTATACTTTACTTCTTACATAAATATAACTTATATTGAAACGTTGACTATGTAATATAGTTTCCCTCATGATCTGAAACCCTTCAATGTGACACATATGATATAACATCACTGTATCTTAAATACTGTATCATCAATGGAAAAGGATCACTGGGAGAGAATTAAACCCAGTCCCTAATCCCAACCGACCACATTTATGTGTTATGTGTCACACATTATTTACCTTACTGTAAATACTTTCTTTAAATAGTTAATAATTTATATATACATCACATAGGAATTAATTATAATAGCTACATCTACCTCTGTATGATTCTTTTAAAATGAAACGGGAGAACCCTTGTCTCCAGCAACACCCAGCCACCAACAATAATAATAATAACAAAATTAATAACTGCACTAACAACAATAATTACAGTATTAATAACAACAACTACAGTATTAATAACTGCACTAACAACAACAATAACTACAGTATTAGTAACAACAACAACTACAATATTAATAACAACAATAATAATAATAACAAAATTAATAACTGCACTGACAACAATAATTACAGTATTAATAATAGCAACTACAGTATTAATTACAACAATAACAACAACAACAATAACTACAGTATTAATAGCAACAACAACTACAGTATTGATAACAACAATAACAACAACAATAACATCAACAATAATGGTAACGACAACAACAACGATAACTACAGTATTAATAACAATAATAACTACAGTATTAATAACAATAATAACAACAACAATAATAGTAACAACAATAATACCTACAGTATTAATAACAACAACAACTACAGTATTAATAACAACAATAACAACAACAATAACATCAACAATAATGGTAACGACAATAACTACAGTATTAATAACAACAATAACAACAGGGACATCAACAATAACATCAACAACAATAACTACAGTATTAATAACAACAATAACAACAATAATAGCAACAATAACATCAACAACAATAACTACAGTATTAATAACAACAATAACAACAATAATAGCAACAATAACACCAACAACAATAACTACAGTATTAATAACAACAATAACATCAACAATAATAGTAACAACAACAAAAACAATAACTACAGTATTAATAACAACAACAATAACTACAGTATTAATAACAACAATAACAACAGGGACATCAACAATAACATCAACAACAATAACTACAGTATTAATAACAACAATAACAACAATAATAGCAACAATAACACCAACAACAATAACTACAGTATTAATAACAACAATAACAACAATAATAGCAACAATAACACCAACAACAATAACTACAGTATTAATAACAACAATAACAACAGGGACATCAACAATAACATCAACAACAATAACTACAGTATTAATAACAACAATAACAACAATAATAGCAACAATAACATCAACAACAATAACTACAGTATTAATAACAACAATAACAACAATAATAGCAACAATAACACCAACAACAATAACTACAGTATTAATAACAACAATAACATCAACAATAATAGTAACAACAACAAAAACAATAACTACAGTATTAATAACAACAACAATAACTACAGTATTAATAACAACAATAACAACAGGGACATCAACAATAACATCAACAACAATAACTACAGTATTAATAACAACAATAACAACAATAATAGCAACAATAACACCAACAACAATAACTACAGTATTAATAACAACAATAACAACAATAATAGCAACAATAACACCAACAACAATAACTACAGTATTAATAACAACAATAACATTAATTACAACAACAATAACATCAGCAACAATAACTACAGTATTAATAACAACAATAACATTAATTACAACAACAATAACATCAGCAACAATAACTATTTAATAACATCAACAATAACTACAGTATTAACAATAACATTAATAACATCAACTACATTATTAACAACAACAATAACATTAATTACAACAATAACAACAATCCTTAAAAGTTCTAAAAACAAATGTTATTTGTATGCACAAAGCATGTATAATTTTATTTGAGAAATAAAACCTTCAATATAAACAACACTATAATAACCAAAATAACAATAAAAATGCGCAGTATATAAAAGTTAATATTGTGGAAGAATCATATTCAGTAAATTAATAAAACTATGATAATTATGATGATGAATGTTGGATTATTTATTATTTAACACGTGAACGTTAATACAAAGTTTATTAAACCTGAGGTGTTGGTATGATCCGATCCCCCCCCCTGTCCTACTCACATGGTAGAGTCTGGAGTGAGAAGAGAAGGTCAGATTACAGGAGAGGAGGAAGATGAAGATGATGACGATGGTGGTGACTGCTGCGTCCTGTTTAACTGCATCTCTCTCATTATAACCGCTGTTTTATCCACCAACATGAAGTAAGTATTCAAGTACTGGATTTTTATTTCAATTCGCTTGAATTTGGCTGTTTTCTGTTGAGATGCAGCCGGTTTTGCTCGGACAGGGAAGTTATGAGAGAGGAACAGTTCAGTGTGGGACAGGAACACTGGAGTTCAGCTCATTAAACCGTTATGTGTGTGTGTGTGTGTGTGTGTGTACACACACCTGGAACACTTTACCTGCTACTGTTTGTATTTATTAAATTTTTAATGCTTTGTAAACTCCAGACTTGAACAGCTGGTTCAATGTTTTAATGGCAACTTTGAAACTATAATTTTACATTTATAAGTTGACATATATCAGCAGTCATTTTTTTTTTTTTCATTTTTTTTTTTTTTTCATTTTCATCGACTGCTTTATCCTGGTCAGGGTTGCAGTGGTCTGGTTCCACTGAACAGGGTGCCTATCCATCTATATGGGGTACATATAGTACTTTAAGTGTTATAGATGGGGCGTTTGACCAAAGCAATGGTCAGTCATGTCTGTGTAGACACTCCGCCAGCCAACAGTAATGCTTAGATTCGAACCTGGATACTGGAAGTGGTATAGACTGCTGCAGCACCCAAGCACCATTTTATTATAGTGCATTTATTGCCTCTCTGAATTTTTTATTTTGTTAGTTCAGCTTTTAACTGTTTTATTTATATATTAGGAAAAGTAAAACATATTTCAGAATTATGGGGGTTTAGTTTTGCTTTAGAATTAAATGTTGTTGCTGATTATTAAATAGAGGTTATATTTACTAGTTTAGCTAGTTCAGTTGTGCATCAAATTGGATGTTATTGTAGGTTATTAATATCAGTAGGAATACAGTGGAGGTTTTGTGTGTTGCTTGGTGTACTTTGAAACTATAATTTTAGTAGCTCAAGTGGTATAGATGGGAAGTTTAAATATTTCTTCTACTAAAACAGTAATATAATTATTAGTATTGTTTCATTAATCTAACAACTATAGTTATTTGACTAGATAAGTTAACTGCGACGACTATCAACAATAATAATAATAATTATTAGTAATATTAGTTGTAGTAGTAGTATTGTACAACCAGAAATACTTCCTCCATAACCAAGAAGACTAGTACTTTATCACATCTGATAGTACTACACAAAACCAGCACTACTGATGGTAGTAAAGGTAATGGCATCATGTACACACCAGCAGAAGAACTACCGTGGCTGAGTGTGCAGTTTTGAAGTGAGTGTGTTTAAGCCCAGTTCATCAAACCCTTTTGTGTATAGATCTGTGTAGATGATGGTCAGTCAACCAGTCCACCACTGAAAGCACCTAGGCACTGGCTCTGGGTATCGGAGCAATGGAAGAAGGTCGGCTGGTCTGACAAATTCTGTTTGGCGAGATGGAAGCAGGATGGACTGCAGGACGATCCACTTCAAACTCTACAAATTGAAGGACTTGCTGTTAGTGTCCTGGCAAAATAACATATTTAGTTCTTTTAAAGGGGGAAAAAACATTATAATAACATTATAACATACAGCTCCATTATATTTAATGAATAAGGGTTTAATTGAACAAAAACAACAACCAGATTAACATGTCTAAATGATATTACTGGTGCTCGAAATCTCTGATCACAAACTGCACCATGATTTCTTGAGGATTACACTGCAGTGTCTGATGTATTTTTGATGTGTTTAAATTATGAACACAAAAATCATCTGGCGAGAAGCACGCGCTGAAGCTTCAGTATGAAAATAGAAATAGCAGCATGGCTGATGCAGGATTATCTCTGGGATTACTAACCCACAGAAAAGTGGATTGAAATATTGGGATATTTAAGTGAGTGCGGATTTGTAATGCTGACTGTTTGTTTTGGGAGACATGGTATTGATGTGAAGCACCAGAGTGCCAAAAGCTTCTCTTAGTTAAAACAATGTAATGAGTAGGTGGATAGGTTATAATTATTAGCACCACTCAGGTTTCTATATAAGCATTTCTGTATCACACTGTATATATAGAACAACATCTGTTTAAATGCCGTGGGTCCGCCGTGACTCTGGAGGTTATTGAATTGGACTTTCTGCATTGCTTTAGATAAAATTAAGCCTCGGAACAAAGTCCTGCTGGAGAACTGTGCCCCAAAAAGCATTTGTCTCTGACAACAGAACACCATTTGGTGAAATGAGTCAGCACAATGAATTCTAGCCTGTGTCGTTATAGATTGTGGTCCAACTGACAGGGTTTGATGCTAATTTATGCTGTTGGCAATTTCAGACCATTTTTCTGATTCTGCCTGTGAATCTCTGCCTGTGTATAACGTACAGTCCAAATATACAGTATGTATGTATTTATTTTTTAATTGAGTACACCTAAATAATTTACTACATTTTCAAAGCAAATATATATATTTACTAAAAGAATTGTGCTTTAAAAATGTTTTTTTTCTTGTAGTATTAACCCATTTTTGAAGTTAGAAAGGAAGAAACTTGCATTACAAACATCATCCCACTATTACACTACGGGGCCAAAGATATGAACACCTCAAGTTCAGGTGTTTGCTAACGTCCACTGCTAAGAGATGCATAAAATTAATAAGAAAAAAAAATAAAAGGCTTTCCTGTACTAGAGAACTCTAGTTGCCTGAATCTAGTTAACTAAATGGCAAAAATTCCCACAGACATAGTTTAAACCCTTATTAAAAGAGTGGAGACTGTTATAGCTGGGGGTTAACTAACTTATTATTGCTAATGTTTTTGAAATAGAATGACCTAGCCCACCATTGCTAAGATCTTTGGCTTTTAACATTGAGTCCCAGATGGTGCTTTTAACCTGACTGGGCCCCCAAACAGGCACAGTTAGCTGTTGATTGGGTTTCATTTCTGATGTTCTATTATGACCTCTGCTGTCTGGTTGAGGTGTCTGCACTATGGGTACCCACACTGGTTCTCTGTGTTTTCTGTGAGACTCCACCACTGACAGGTGAAAATAACAGACTGGCCTGTGTGTTGGAGGAGGTACGTGATGGTCTCAGCTCTCTTCGGCCAGTGCAGGGTTGGTACACATGGTTAAAGGTTAGCAGTACGTGATTGAGCCGTGATTTAATGGGGGAAATATAGAGAAAGATGCAAACATATTTACAATTGTCTAGCAAGCAGGTAATCAGCCACAGTGAAAAACCTTCAGAGAATTTGAGTTTCTGAGTGGAAATCTCACTCCTCAATGTCTTAAGAAGCAGACTGAATAATTAATCACAACAAGTGTGTCTGCTCAGTGCTAACAATGCAATGTAATGAATATCTGCATCAGCTTTTACCGACTCTACTCCTTGTGCTCTGGATCTCGTATGACATGGTGGATGTTGTTTACCAGCATGTTTAACCCACTGCTAGACAGAGGTACCATGTGCACTGTATGACCAAAAGCATGGACGCACCCTGTAATTATTGAGCTTAGCTACATAGATTGTTAAAAGGTGTATAAAAGAATTATTTGTAACTTTTTGGCAGTGGTTTGAGGAGGACATTTTTCTGTTTCAGCTTGACTATGCCCCCTGTGTACAAAGAACAAAGGCCTGATTTTACCTCAACCACAGGCAAACCTTTTGCTTTCTCATTCAACCTTAGTGGCCTTTTTTATAGACTGAGCACACGTTCTCACAGACACACTCCAAAATCTTAGGTAGAATGCCTTTTTAGAGACCAAAGGCTATCATAGCTGCAAATGGGGAAGTGGGGGTGAAGTCATTATTAGGAAAAGTGGCATATAAGGAATTGATGAGAATTTACCAACAGTAGAGGGTTAGCATAATTTAGCATTGCGTCATCTCAGTGCCTACCAATACTCATATCAGTAAAAATAAAAATTTTTATATTATATTTAAATCTAATTTATTTTATTCTTATTATTTTTGTATCTGTTGGTCCTGGATTTTGTAAAGTTGCTTTGAGACAATGTCTGTTGTAAAAAGCGCTATATAAATAAAAATCTAATTTATTATATTCTTATTAATAAAAAATAATTTCTTGTATTATTATTCATTTAGAAAATCTAATTTATTATATTCTTATTAATTAAAAATCTAATTTATTATATTCTTATAATTTTAAAAATCTTAATTATTATTTTCTTATTAATAAAAAATAATTTATTATATTCTTATTAATTAAAAATCTAATTTATTATATTCTTATAATTTAAGAAATCTAATTTATTATATTCTTATTAATAAAAATTAATTTCTTATCGTCTTATTAATTAAAAATCTAATGTATTATATTTTTATTAATTAACAATCTAATTTATTATATTCTTATTAATTAAAAATTGAAAATCAGCAGACTAATCAGTTATTCTGTTTTTTAAATGTGTACTTCATGGATTAAGGCATTATTTTATCTGTTTTTATTCATAAATTAATAATTCATTTCATTTCCAAGCAGTAAACTAGAACTCTGGTGCAGACTGGTTATGCCTAGTTCACACTACACGATTTTTGCCCTGATTTTCGCTCGGCGGCTGGTCGGCGCTAGATTTGCCGGCTCGGGAGCAACTCGGCGTTCGCTTGGCGATCAAAACTCGGCTCTCAATCGCCAAGTGTGAACTATCCAACAACTCGATCCGACCGGCTCGCCGACCAGATCGAGATTTCTAACTTGTCAGATATCTGATCTCAGTTGCCCGACTGGCAATGAGTGTTATGTCGAACAGCCAATGAGAACGCAGGATACGGTGTGAGGGGAAACGCAGGAGAGGAGTGTAAACAGGTGGGACAGGGGCTTAATACAGTTTATATCAGAATACATGAGCACACACACGTTTTACAGTATTTCTGACCTGATCGTCCTCTACAAAACATAACACCAACACTGCATTACAAAAATATTAATTAACCTCCAACTCACAATAGAACAATCCATACTGTTCGTGTTGCCAAATCCACTCAGATTCATTAATTTTTTTCTCTTTGATCTTACGCTGCACATAAGCGCACAAACTTTGATCGCTCGCTACTTGTTGACGTGCATTTTTGGACGTGGTATCATTAAACCCCTCGTCACTTCTCACGTGTGTTTTTGTAAAAAAAAAAAAACCTTAGTTTGGGAGATCATAGAAGCTCGCCTGCGATTCCAGTTGGTGATAGATGGTGTAGTGTGAAACCCCCTATCACCGATCAGTCCTGTAGTGTGAAATACACGCCGACTTAAAGACTCCCGAGTGCAAAAGGTTCAGTCGTGTAGTGTGAACTGTACAGCGACCCAACAAATCTGAAAGTTGTGTAGTGTGAACTTGGCATTAGGCCGATACTTGCTCTGATTCCCTTGGCAAACAGCCCAGCTTGGTTTTACAGCGTTGGCAGGGAACCAGTTGCTTCTAATGAATCAATTGTTTGTGCTACTCAGCAATTAAGTTTTGCTTTCCGGCTTTGTTTTAGTTATCGTGTTCTTTATGATAAATAAATATCTGTGTTATGTCTGTATTAGAATAGACTGGCATCTTGCCCACTGTCTTTAAAGTTTGCTTATAACAAATATGAAAAGATTTAAACAGCAGCTCTGTTACAGCCAAAAAAATGAGTAATAATTAAATCAACAAACACAAAATAAACTTGTACACAAACGCCCCCTTGTGGAGGCTTTACGTTACATCTTGTAAATCACAGTGGAACCAGATTGTCACCATTTTTATTATTTAAGTATATTTTGTTTTGTGTTTTGTTTTGATGCATTGTTTGTTTATTTATTTATTTATTAGCATTTTAACGTCATGTTTTACACACTTTGGTTACATTCATGACAGGACAGGTAGTTACTCGTCACATAAGATTAATCAGCTCACAAGTTTTTAATGTCAAACACAGTCATGGACAATTTTGTATCTCCAATTCACCTCACTTGCACGTCTTTGGACTGTGGGAGGAAACCGGAGCCCCCGGTGGAAACCCACGCATACACGGGGAGAACATTTAAACTCCACACAGAAAGAACCCAGACCAGCCTACCTGGGGATTGAATCCAGGACCTTCTTGCTGTGAGACGACAGTGCTACCCACCGAGCCACCAGGGGTGGGTGGGTGACTTTGTGACACGAGTGGATTATGGCAGTCCCTTTACGGTCTCATCAGCGAGCTGAGACAGCGAGGAGGCGGGTGTGAGTAAAGCCGGTGATCAATAGCCCGGGGAAGCTAAATGCCAGTAGGGTGGTGAGCAAGTACCCACTTTGACAAAAAGCTTCTAATGCGGAATGACTCAAGGCTCTTGGTGAGGATTGAGCTAGTCAATACAAGTCTGGTATATCTGTCAAAATGACCCAGCAGGACCCATTAGGACCAAACTCTACATAATTTCAGACCTGTCCCCAGAAGAGCAAGAGAAAGTCACACGGTTTTGGTTTGTACTGGATTAGCTGTGTGTGTGGATGTACTTGACCAGCAGCAGTGGATGGGGAATAGAAATGCAGGATCTGAAGTGTATGGTGGTATGAAACACACCGCTGAGCTGGAGGCTATGCTTTGTTTAGAATTGAACAGAAGAAACCAGAGAGGTAAAGAGGATGTAGAAAATCAGGCAGTACAGAATCTTACAGTGTTTCTGTCCTTCCTGTCCTTGATGTGACACTTGCCTGGTGTGATTGCAGTGATAAGTCGCTTCCAGTTAAATTCGCCTCCCTGCTGTATAAGGTTACATTCACTTGATACGCGACGTCAAAAGCACGCCATGCTGGCTGTTCCAGTGTTTCCTATGGAGTGACATGGTGCCACTTATTTTGCAATCCCTTGTTTACTAATCCTGGAATCACTTAGGGTGACTTATAGTCCTTTAATAAGATTAAATAGGCTCTTTATTAGAAGACGTAATGTTTCATTAACCCATTTTATCCTCTTTATATTGCCATGTATTTATATGATGACCATTGCCAGAGCTTTCTTGGTTTGAACTAAAATACATTCAATTACAGACTGGGGCGTCATGGTGGCTTAGTGGGTAGCACTGTCGTCTCACAGCAAGAAGGTCCTGGGTTCGATCCCCAGATGGAGCGGTCCGGGTCCTTTCTGTGTGGAGTCTCCTCTAGGCTCCGGTTTCCTCCCACAGTCCAAAAACATTCAAGTGAGGTAAATTGGAGATACAAAATTGTCCATGACTGTGTTTGACATTAAAACTTGCACTGATGAATCTTGTGTAACCAGTCCTGTCATGAAGTGGGTAAATCATGACATTAAAATCCTAATAAATTAATAAATAAATAAATTAAGACTGCTTGTAAATACGCTGTTAATACTGTCAGTCAGTAGTGTGAATTTTGTGTATTGTTTAAAGTTTGCTGCTTAGTGGCACAGCCAACAGAAAATGGTTTTACTTCATATTATGTGAGACTCGTAAACAACGTGGTAATGGGAAATATGCGCCCAGCCTCGGGGTGAATGAAGCTCAGAACGCTTATCATGTGAAAGCAGCTGAAGTCTGTTGACTGGTTTTTCTGATGTCCGAGGTCCTGAAGCTGTCAGCATTATGAGTTCAGTGTGACCTGTTTCAATCAAATGCATCACAACCTCGTATTGTTCAGGCCTAAATCCCTCCTTCAGCTTGTGTTTATTCATTTCATTTTCCTCAGGGTTGTGGTGGGTCCGGTTTTCTAACTTTGTTAGCATAGACTGGCGTCTTGCCTATCGTTCTTGAGGCTTGGTTATAACAAAAATAAAAGGCTTTAAACAGTAGGTTTGGTGCAGGCAGGTTAAAGTCTAGATCAGGGTTTTTCAAAAATAGTCATAATTATTTAAAACTAATTTTACATGAACGCCCCCTTGTGAAGGCTTTACGATACACCTTGTAAACTACAGTGGAACCAGATAGCCACCATGTTTATGAATTAAGTGTGTTTCGTTTTGTGTTTTGATAAATTTGATGTGTTGCCTGGGTTGCTGTAAAAATCATGGACAAAAAGTGAGTCGCTTGAAAAAATGTTTGAAAAACCCTGGTCTAGGTGACAAACAGTGCACAGACAAAAAAAATAGGTGTAAACCAAAAAACAAGTCAAAAATCGGAAGAAAAGTAGAGAAAATATGTACATTTTTTAAAAGTAAACTAACAATAACTTTGCACCTTGGCTTCACAACATGAGTTGATCCTGGAAGGCAGGAATACACTGGAATACATGGAGTGTCAATCCATTGTAAGGCTTCGGCCATCCAAACCACCCCCCTCCCCTCAGACATGTCTGAACACATCTATGTAGACGCCTGGCCGGCTGATAACACTACTGATATTTAGTACCAGCATGGCGGTGCCCCTGTACACATAGTGCGGTGCCTGCACAGAGCTCCGACCTCAACCCCATGGAATAAACTGGAACATCATTGCAAGCCAAGTTTTCTAACCCAACATCAACATCTGACCCATACTTAAATGGGTCTAAATTTCCATTCACACTCTTGTGGAAAGTCTTATATAACAGGAAAGTCTATATAACAGAAATGTGTGGTCTGTTATAATGCAATTTTAAAATAGTAATTGCAAACTATTATGACACTGAAGTGTCCCTTAAATGTTAATGTAAACGTTTGAGTTTAGCTGTAAGTTGATGATAAACCATCTGGCTCTTTTCACCAGTCAGTGGCAGACTCTTCCATAAATCTGCAACACGCATGAGTAGATAGCTTTACTGAAGTATACCCCCTCTGGTTGTATTTATGGTGAGCCCATACAGTCGGAGTCACCATTTTTATGTTGTTGTTTTATTTCAGTCACTACGCTGCAGCCTGTAATTATTATACGGTACATGTTTTTGTGTTGTATGCTTGTGGGAATTTTATAATGAGAGAATGCAGGAGGTTTAGCGTGTCAGTTATTCTGTGCATGTAACAAATAGAAAATAAAATTCTGACGTGCTGAAATCCTGCTGAAGACTTGTGTCATATAGAACAATACACACTCAGGCAAACAGCTTTGGTAAGCAGAGATTTTAAAATGCTTACACTGTTATTTAGTGTAAATGCCTGGTGAAAACCACAGACTACTGAAGAGTTTCAAATCTGGCTACCAGTACTGACTTTATTTCAAAACTGACTTTATTCCAGTACTGACTTTATTCCAGTACTGACGGGTACATTTCTGGCATTTAGCAGACACTTTTAATCAAAAGAACTTACAATTTGAATTAAATACCATCCTGGTGATTTAAAGGTTAGGGGTCTTGCTCAGGTGGCCAACAATAACAAATTATTGGCGGTGGAGGGGCTAGAACTAGCAAGCTTCTACTTTAACTGCTGCACTCTGACTGGTACTTTGCCTTGAGACTGGTACACTGATCTAAAACCAGTACACTGATCTATACACTGATTTAAGACAGGTACCCTGATTTAAGATTGGTACACTGATCTATTCACTGATCTAAGACTGGTACACTGGGAGAGAGTGAGGGAGGGAGTGAGTGAGAGAGTGAGTGAGTGAGGAAGTGAGTGAGGGAGTGAGTGAGCGAGCGAGTGAGGGAGGGAGTGAGTGAGCGAGCGAGTGAGTGAGCTGTGGATGAGTCATAGCGCCGCAGTCATTTAAGTCCTGATTAAAACCCAAACGCTCTGCTGAGAGTGAGTGAGTGAGTGAGTGAGCGAGGGAGTGAGGGAGTGAGTGAGAGAGTGAGGAAGGGAGTGAGGAAGGGAGGGAGTGAGTGAGTGAGTGAGCGAGGGAGTGAGGGAGTGAGTGAGTGAGTGAGTGAGGAAGGGAGTGAGTGAGGAAGGGAGTGAGTGAGGGAGTGAGTGAGAGAGTGAGTGAGAGAGTGAGGGAGTGAGTGAGTGAGGGAGTGAGTGAGTGAGGAAGGGAGTGAGTGAGGGAGTGAGAGAGTGAGGAAGGGAGTGAGTG